>NW_015113441.1:148289-214855 GCF_001443285.1 Poecilia latipinna | reverse complement strand
AATATATATATATATATATATATATATATATTTTTTTTTTTTTTTTTTTAAGCAAACTGGCTGTAGTGTCGCAGAGAGGTAAAATATATTTCCTTACCCAGCACGTAAATCGTAGCAAAGTTTCATGAACACTGAGATTCCCTCCGGTTCTGCTTTTATCCTTCCGTACACCTGCTGCTGCTCCAAATTAGCGTCTGTCTCTCAGCCTCACGACGACGACTGCTTTCTAGGTCCCTCCATCCCTGCAATGTCCGCCGCGCTCTCCGTTCAGTACCGTCCAAACGACTGTATCCTCCTCAGCTTGTTGCGGCTAGACGGACAGGCTGGTCATTAAAACTGAAGAAATACTTCAATTTTTTCAAAAATACCAGTTGCGCCCTTCTCCTGCGCGGGGAGCACCGTTGAGACCCGCTGCTTACTGAGACAAGCCGTGCCCTGCTCTTTCTGGTTGATATCACAGAAACAAGCGGGGAGCTGGGCCGAGGAAATATCGTCAGTGCCGTTTTCTTAAAGGGGCCGCAGCTTATTTACGGGCGCTTCGGAGACGACAGGATGTGAGCAGCGTTAGCTCTCTTTAGCACCACCTTGTGATCGCTATTGTCATTTTCCTCAATCATAAAACAGGTGGTTAAGCAGAGGACTGCGATTAAACACTCGAAAGTCATTTTAAAAAAGCACGTAATTACTATGATGATTATCCCAGGATATGTTGTTGGTGGCAGGTCCCTTTTTAGTCTTCGGGAATCCATATTTACGTATTTACAGCATTAAATACATAAAGAACCGTATTTTTAATAATTTGGCATTAGAACCACCTTAGATTGGGCCAAACAAATGGATTAAATGTAAATTTACTTGAGCGCAAGTAGCCTTGTTTTTATCTGTAGTCCCTCTTACCGACATGAATACTAATCCGGCATATATACTACACCTACAAAATATACAGGTTTAAAGTTGTATGCTAGGAAATTACAATAAAGTGGAATGCCTTTTCAATAATATAATTTCGAGTTGGTATAAAATTCAAATGCCCTTTTCAAGACTGTACAACATAAACCGCCAGTTATTCTCTTAAAACCTCAAACCAAATTGCCCCAGATTAATTATGTCTACTGAAAGTAATCTAATAGCAGTGCTTTTACATAACTTCTTATTCTCACTTTCATTCAACTTATTTTATACAAACAAATTCAAACCTTGCCAACATCCAGGCTATAAATGTAGCCAAATTCCCTTTTCCGCCAGTGTTCTTTGCTATACTAACCTTTGCGTGCTGGTTACGCCACGTTGTGTGATCTTCCGTGTGTTCTTCATGCAGCAGAATCCAAGGTAGATGTCTTACCGCTGATGTAATTACTCCGTTGTTCCTAGAAAAAGCATAAATCAGCCTGTTTTTGAGGCCAACCGAGCAAGCATGACACTGTGCTTTGACAGAAGGACGAGTCGGAGGAGGAGAAACAGTAGTCAACTGACCCCTGACCCCTGAGATGAGACTACAGATTAGGGGAAGGTAAGCACAAGTGCTTTCTGTGTCTGCTGTAAGACTATCAATGAGCTCAGTAAGGATCACCCGAGTCCTGTGCTATCTAGAGTTTTCGCCCAGTTCTCCTGCAGCAACTCCTCTAAAACTTTAAACATACTGAAAGCTAGTCTACGCATCACATAAAGAACAAACATTCATGTTCAGCACGGCTAACTTTTTCATTTAAACCAGTAAAACAGATGGCTCCATGTGTGTATGTTTGGTCCGCTGACAGCTGGAGAGATAGTGCGCATTGAGATTAGCTCCGCATTTGTGCATAGACAAATTTTAGAGGCAAAGTGATAGAGGATTTTGTTTGCTCTGATCCTGAAGGCGGGTGGTAACAAGAAAGCGAATCGTATTTTAGATGTTTTTTTTTGTTTTTTTTTATGTTTTGGGATTTTGAGTTATCTAGTCTTTTTCAGGATCTAAAAGCAGTTAAGCCTGTAAAGGAGACAATACATGTCACTGGAGTTTGGTTGTTTATAACATACATGTGTGTATTAACACAGAGCCAAAGAGGACAGACATCAGAAATGTCTCTTTTTTTTGCCATCCGTCTACTTTCGAAGGATTATATGATAATTTCCAATTAAGTTAAAGTCCATATTTTGCAGTGGGAGATATTATTCACCCAAGTGGAAAATACTGAATATCAACATTTCTTTCAGTACTGTCAGAAAGATATTGGAAAAGAATATCTTGTTTGGAAAGGATTGCCAAGAAACAGCATGCTCGTTCTAAAAGGAATTTAGTGGCATTGCTTATGCTCACAGTTGGCTTATGTTTGTTCAGTTGGCTTGAATAAAACATAAGACTTCAAAAAAAATGTCTTTTGGACAATATGACCGAAGAAGAGTTGTTTGTTCATACTCCACAGTGCCGTGCAATTACTTTCCACTTCGTTTCAATTAAAATTAAAAAACACTTTATCTATCCCAAAGGGAAATCAAATGTTCTCGTAACCATATCCTCCACATACCTTCAAAGAGTCGCCGTTAGTGGTGATGCTGTGGACAGGAAGGATCTGGAATAGTATAGAAATGAATTCAGGCTCTGACTGAAGACACTGTTGCTGTATGACAGCCTACTACTTGCCAATATGTGGGCAACAGAAATGATATTTCACAGTAGCATGTGTTGGATGATACCATCAGTTGTTGGCAAACATTGCTAATACACCTCATTTGCTTTTTCTGCTTCTCTTTAAATCTCCATATGACTGTATGGTCATATGGAGAGAGAGAGATGTTGGAGTAGGGGATGTCATCCTTTGCCCATTATGACTGCTGAAAGAAATGGCTTGAACTTCCACCTTCTCTCTTTCCTTTGTATCTTTTGGCATTGTTTGCATGGTTCCATGTTCCTGTGGTCTTAAACCAAACTAAACCAAAGTTTGTCTTTTTTGTAGCCATAGAACGTAGACACCTTCCAGTCATTGAATTGAACATAAACCCATGCATACACCAAGGTGTTCAGCAGTCAAATGTTCAACCAGTGTTGATGTTCCCAAATAAAGCAGCAAATGTATAACAAAATGGCTAAACAAGAAAAGAGTCTACGTGTTGTAAAGGCCCAATCAAAGTCCAAATCTGACCTTGACTTAAAATGCCGGGATGGGACTGGAAGAGAGGTTTGCTTATACCAGCAATGTTTTAAAGAACATCTGGCCAAAACTTGAAGTATTTGTTTAACTATTTTCCAAATATTTATTTCACTTTACTAAAACAATCTGTTCTGTTTGTTTGGAAATGAATGTCGAAGGTCAGATTAGATGATCTTGACAGTAAACACTAAGATAATTCCCAACACTCAGTTGAGATTATCTTGGATTTATTTCTTGTAGATAACCCATCCGACATCTCTTAAGTATTTGACTCCCTATGGAATCAGTTATGAATTCTTGTTATGTGCCCTTGTTAAAACCCCAAACAATCACCCAAACCATCTTTGTTTGAACATGTTACTTTTTTAAAATCTGACTAAATCCGACTGTATGTCACCTGATTTTGTGCTTTTCAGGAGATCATTAGCAGCTACAATCCTAGCCATGATCAGTAAATACACCAAACGGGATTGGGCACCAAACGTGGGGACTAATGCATCTAGATTTGATTTCCTCTATTCATTCAAACACACACAGAGAAAGAAACTACTACTGCTGCTGAGGTTTTCCCAAATCCTCCCTCTGTGCTCATTTACAAACTCTATAATAAACCTCTTAATCCAAAACCAGCACATTTTCTGGCAGGTTGCACAACCACGCAAGTCTTACGCAACTGCCAGAGCCTCCAGAGTCAATTATAGAACAGTTGGGAGGAAGAGGAAAATGCGGATGGATGACGAGGCTGCTGACGAAAATCCCACGTTGATAAGATGGTTGATAAAATGCTAACATGTTGAAATGTGCTTTTGATTAAAAAGTATAAAAAACAAGACGAGAAATCCACGATATGTTGCCGAAACCAACACTGTAGGGGTGGATTTCTTTTTTTTTTTTTTTTTTTTGCCGGTTTTGGAGCTTTGATATTATTTGAAAGTAACTTCTGCTTACTTTCCCGGCAACAATGCACATGTTGCACAAGTCTGAGCAGACAGAATTGGGAAGTGGTAATTTAAAGGTCAGAGGAGACACCCAACTGGCTGAAGATGAAACAAAATTTGGGTTTACCATACTACTACATCTACTTTGACTTGATGAACCCAAATTAGTCACGTCTCGTCTTGCCAGCTTGTTGATGTACAACCATTCCTGGATTGCAGATCTGCGAGACACTCCTAAAAAATGTCTGGAAGAAGTCCATCTTGGCTTGTAACAAGGTAGAAATGGTTTAATTAAAACCTTTATGTCAATTGATGAATATAATCAAGATTTGCTGTTGCCCTTTTAATAAAAAGGGTAAGCGAAAACATCACGCTAGGACTTCTTTAGATTTTTTTAGTTATTCCATAAGATTTCTATCCAAAAAAGGAAACCTTTCTTAACTATTAGCTATCTACCATTGTTTCACTTGGTTCCATTTGCTGAGAAGCTGAAAAGTTCTCAGTTTTGAAGTTTGAAAATGAACAAGAAAGTCCATAAAAGTGAGGGGTTTCTCACCAGAATCCTACCTGGCATGGAAAACTGCTTATTTGCACGTTGACAAGACTAGATGATAGATACTGGATGTTTGATAGAAAGAGAAACAGTTCACGCCTAAACTACAGGCGTGAACAGGAGACCAAAATCACATTTCTACAGATCATTGTCTATTTGGATTTAAATAATCAAAGGAACTACCTCAACCTTTTGTTAGGTTCTACAAAATGTAATGGGTTTTTCTAACCCTATCTTGAATAGGTGTTGTACTTTCGTTAGATGAACAATCTACTGTCATGGCCTAAAGATTTGGCACAATTGGGTAAGTGGCTTTAACATTTTTGGACTTCTCTTTTATGGGTATATGGTATATTGAAAATCAATTAAAAACCTCGCAGATAGTATCATCTAAAAATCACTCTATTTCTGTGAATATTCCCCCGGATTCAAAACTTCTGGCAAATACCTCCAACATACTGGATGGAAAACAAATGGGCAAATTTCACTTAATAACAACTCATTGTTGTGTTTTAATCTTTCTGGCATTAGTGACCTTTCTTGAACAGTAACTTGACAGGATTTTCTTAGCACCTAATTCAAAAACTGTAACAATTTTTGAATTAGTGTTACCTTGTGACACCACCACCAAAATAGGCCAGAATCCAAACCAATGATTTCTCATATTAAACAGAAGGGTGATTAACTTCTAAAGGCATCAAGAATATCCTTGATGCCTTTCTGAGATGGAAGTTGGTACTTGCCACAAGGCTGTTGTCCACCTCTGGAACGCCCACCTACTGCGAATAATGAGCAAGTTCCGCACGGGTGCCAACACAGTTTCATAGCCCAACACTCAAGAGACGGACTTCATAGTCATTATTTTGTAAGTTTTCTTCACTACTCACTTTCCAGATTTAGATAAGGAAGGTAAAAGTTTGCATGATGGTTGATGAAATTTGCTGAAGCACATCTTTTAAACAGCAACAGTATTTGCTATGGTCCATACAGGCAGTTGCCCAGGGTGACATTGGAAAGGAGGTTAACACAAGCACAAGGTGGAAGAATGAGTCAGTGGAGAATGAGATTTTTAAAAAATGGTTATAACTGATTGTTTCTGACCAATTGGTGTACTTCTGTAGTTAGTACCGAGAGCATTTCACAGAGTATCTGTCTCATACTATACAGTCACGACATAGTGATAGATTTAACAAAATATATAAATGTATAAAAGAACAGGTTTTAAATAAAAGTTAGATACTCTAGTGTTAAACGTGACTACACTGCAGTTATACTGTTTTAGCAGTGGCAGAAGGAAGAATTAACCCAAGGGGCCATCCATGCATTAGCCACCATTGCATTGAAGAATTTATGTCTTTATATGTTTTGTTTTTATGTACGGCAATTGTCAAATAAACCCCATAAGGGCAAAAGAAGAAGAAGAAAAAAAAAAAAAACGAAATACTACAACAGATTCCGAAACAGCGCTTTCGGCATTGTAGTTGTGAGTAGACATTTTTCTACCACCAGATGGCAGCATTGCACCAGTAAACCACCGTCCTCGTGCGGTCGTGCTCTGGACCACACTCCAGGTTGATATCAGTAGCTCTGGCGCACGTAAATAATTTAGCTTGTTTGACCGTGATAGGACAGAGATAAAGAAAAACAACAGGGTCGGTTTGATAGCCCTCTGAGAGCAGCAACATCGTTCATACAGTGTCTCAGGTGTCAAGGAAGTTTATGGAAGTCGATACATTACATTATCACAAAATGTCATCCTCCTTACCTAACTATGCGCAAACTGCCAACAAGTTTTAAGGCCGTTACAGGTAATCGAGTAGTGTCAAACACGTCTTACTGTGTTTGACACTACAAATGAGGACCGACTACAGCTGGCATAACAACTAACCTCCTAACCGACTGGTGAAATTTGATTCTGCCGTCTAACGTTTCACTCAGCTTGCTCTCACAATTATTTAGCAAGCAGTACCCACGGGTAAGCCGTCCAAGAGTTTATGTAGCCAACTTTGACGAGACCTTTTTCACGGAAACTGTAAAATGCTTGACTGTGTGACTACAGAGCTGAACTAAACCATAGAAGAAAAATATTGCTTGTTTAGTAGACATAAATAAATCTGAAGCAAAATCTGAAGTCAAGGTCTTCCTCGCCAAAATTTGCTCATGTTTACCTCTTTTACTCTTCACAGCGGCCATGTTTCATTCCACCCGACGGACGAAAGCAGGAAGTTAAAAATTGGTAAGGACGTTTTTAATTTTACAATCACAATCATCTGTTGTTGTTTCTTTTTTCCTCCAGTGTTTAAAAACATGAAAAAATAAATATACATCATTTTACAAAACAATCTCCAGTGTTTCGGATCATACAAAAGCAAAAGGACAACAGCAGTGTAAAACATTGGGAGTGTGAGCTGCAAAAAGGCGAGTGGTAAACTGGCTGGACGCGTCGCCCCGTGTTTAGCTGCGAAATACGTTGAGATTTAGGTCGCTTTATTTTGAAAAAAAACAAACAAACAAAAAAAAGGATATCAATTGATTAAAAGTTGATGAATATGAGGCGGTGCGTGGTGTGGAGGTAGAGCAAGCCGCCAGATATCTACTAGTCCTTGCTGGGATGGTTGAATCTGATGTAAATAAAGGCCACTAGTTCTGGGAAAACTTTTTTTTTTTTTTTTTTTTTTTTTTTTTTTTAAGATGATGCGTATAAAAGATTTGATTTCTTTTTGGAATGAAATGGAGAAAAACCTGAAGCGACGGGATCCTTAACGATGTTTTGTTACTGTGGCTCGTAACTTTGGTAACGAGGAGCTTGTGTCGTTGATCGATCAAACGGGGAAGGTCCCAACAGATGGCAGGTTTCTGCTTCGTTGTAAATAATAATAATAATAATAATATTTCTCCACTGCTTTCTCAGCCAGGCTACATCTTACTACACCATGAAAGCCTATAAGGTGTGAGTGAATAAGGCCTCTGTCCTACATAAAGGCACAATCAAACAGTCTTCCCAATATTTTTCAAGGCATTCTTTTTTCTTTTTTAGTTTACAAACTTGTTCTCTGCTTCAGCTGAAATAGAAAATACATTATTTATTCTTCTTCACTTAAAAAACAATATCTACACAGTAATTACACTCTAAATACACCGCACCGAGAGGTTTCTGTAGAAACCTCCGAGCTGAAATGAAAACAGTTCTCGGTGCGCACGTCCTCCGCCGTTGGACTTAGCGGTCTGCTTGTGACGCTCGAAGAGGCTGTAGTCTTTGAAATCCTTTTTTGGACTACACATGTACCAGCTTGAGATCACTTATCGAATGTTCTCAGGCAGATATTAGAATCTGTCCTGGAGAGTCTTCAGCTCGTTGTAAGGCCTTCGTTTTAGTCGTTTTTGGCACACGGTTCTCCGGTGAAGCATTCCCTTTATTCGTTCTCGCATCCTTGTCTCTGCCGTCCCAGGTAGTCCTAAAGTCTGCCGTTAATACTGCTCGCTAAAACATGACAGGGGGTGTGTGGACCTTTACCAAAGTTCTACCCCCTCCGTGTTCATCTCACTTTCATTTCTTCTTCTCTTCCCCACTGACTGGCTCCTCCTCTTACAAGGGCGGACTGGTCTGGAATTGCCTGACGGGTCAGATTGAAGTCTCGTTACTGCCACTGGTGAAGGAGGGAAAAGGTTGGTGGGGGAAGAGGGAAGGGATGCAGGGAGGAAGTGTGCAGGGAGAGAGGAGAGGAGAACATGCAAGGTGAAAATGGATGCAGGGATGCAGGAGTTGCAGCGGCTGAGGAGGATGGGTGTGTCATTTCATGCTAAACGGTGCCATTTTGTTAGATTACAACCACAAGTTTCGACGTTTTTTTTTCTGGGATTTCATGCGACAGACTGGTAGACTCGGTTTGATTGTGGGACAAAGTTGCAACATTTGTTACATTTTCAGCAGGTGCAGGTCGCTTTCACACCGCTCTGTGTCAAAACATTCAATCCCTATCAAAAACCTGTTCACCCGCTCGCCTGTGGTGGCGCTGCACCAAGAAACACTGAAGGAAACAACATGAAAACCTCAGAAGAAGTCATGAGTGCAACTTCCTTCTTCACAAAAAGTGAACAAATATGGAGTGGCGTCGGATTTTAGCGGATGTAGGATTTGTCTTTTGTAAAAGACCACGAGCCATTACTTGCGCATTTATTTTGGTTGTCTTTACCCAGAATGCCCTGCACTGTCGTCTGCTTCTTGGTTATGGAGCGGTCTCCGGTCCACTTGCATTCATATAGAATTCAAACCACACCAAGCGGACGAGTTCACTTCAGCTGAACCAATACCTTGGTTTTTAGGCGGACCAGAGTTCGCTTTTTTTGTCCAAATCCCCAGTCGCACTGAACTTTCTAGGCAATTGAGTTACAGTTCAATTAAAGTGGACTAAACACGGCTACTGTGAATGCACTCTTGTTTGCTGTGTCCACTACTTTTCTGATCATGATTATGCGCAAACCTTCGGTTGGTCCATCTCATAAAATCCCAAGAAAATAAAGCTTGTGGTTGTAATAGCATCACGTGAAAATGTCAGGGTTATGTAAACAAGGTGCTGCAATTAACATTTTCTCTCTTATTTAACAAAAGGCAAATTACACTAAGACAAATGGCAAGCCCTTCCATTAGAAGCCTTTTACAGCATCATTCATTCCCTAAGTTTAATGAATGAGTCAACTTCATAATTACTACTACTACTTATGCCTTGTAACTCGTGCAAAGAGGCCAATGTCCAACCATGTTGCTACATGCGCGACATTTTGTCTTACTCTGAGTCGGAGTCGTTTCCTCCGTTCACCGTCCCCGACTTTAAGTGCATTGCCACTCCGCCGTTGGTCTCCCGGTAAATGCCCCCCGGTGGCGGCGCGACGGTAATCTGAGGACGGGGCGCGACAGGCGGCTTCACCAGAGAGCCGTGGTCGTGGTTGCCGAGGCGACCCCCTCCGTCGGTAGAGGCCTGCGACGACGGCCTGGACGTAGGGGTTATGATGTTGACGGACGACGGAGGCGGGGCGGATGTGTGGTTGTTGTTGATGGGCGGAGGAGAGGTGATGGTCAGGGAGTTGTAGTCGCTCAGCTTCTCCCTTAGACGATTCTTCATATTCTTGTCCGTCAGCGGAGGAGGGTAGCTGATTTTGTTCTTTAAGATGCCTGACCAGGAGGAGCGATGGAGTTAGAGGGGCTTCAGGCCAAACCGTCTACAGTTTTCACAGGTCAGTTCCTTCCCTTACCTTTCCTCTGCTCTGGCTGGTGGTTGCTGTTGCTGTTGCTGATGGGTTGGCTGGGAGGCGGCGCGTCTTTGGCGTTTCCGGGCGCCGGCTTGTCTTTCTCCGGTGGAGCTTCCCTCTCTCTTTCACCGACGTGGTTGAGTTTATTTTCCGGATGCATTTCCACGTTGACCTTGGTCTCCACCCTGAGCCGGTCTGTCACACTCAGGTCCTCGCTGTCACTGGCTGTGGTGCCATCTGTTGGCCAGTAAGGTCTCACGTGGTTGGACACAGAGTCACCTAAGAAAAACGAAAAGAGATGAGCAGAAAATAAGCCAAGTTAAAGTAACTCTTAAAAAGCTTAAGTTTAACAAGCAAAAAAAAAAATCTGTTAGCTAAAATGCTATGTTAGCATGTTTTCTCTCTACTGAGATTTTGATAATTTTTGAAGCTGTAGTTTGATGTCAATCATTTATGTGCGGACAAAACTTATAAGGAAAGATTATTATTCAGAAAAGTAAATTTCGCATCTTTTTTGAAAGTCATAAAATGTGTTTCAGCTGCTTTCTGTGGCGTTCAAACCTCCCTAGCTGCGTTTCCACTGGAAATGTGCGCAAAACTGTTCTGCTGTTGTCAAAAAAAACATAATTTCACGATCCTCCTACGACTTTCTGTCATCTTCTTCTTCTTTTCCGCCATTAGTAACATCCGGCTGTGAAAAACGTTTTCCATTGCAGTTTTGGAAACACACTAATTTCGTTAGTGCCGAAAAATTTGCCTCAATGTGAATTTTTTTCAAAATTGACGTGTTTCAATTAGGCAAATTCATTTTCGTAGTTACTTTTGACAAAAATGACTTGGGTCATTATTTTAGGAAGTTTGGTATTGCATTAGAATATCCTCATAAAGCTAATACACACATCAGTAATATAAAACAAAAAATGCAATCCATTAAGATTTATTACAAACAAATAGATATATTTAATGATTTTGTTCATTGTTGATGGATGTGGTTTACAAATACTGCCAACATTAAGCAACCACACTTTGTCTCTCCACATTTCTGTTTTAAATTTTTTTTATTTTTTCTTGGTTCCATGTGATATTTTGATAACTTTCAGTGGAACCGGCCTTATGGGTACCTTTTGGAGTGCTGTGAAGGGGCCTCTCGTTGTTCCATTTAGGCTTGACATCCAAATCGTCGTCTTCGCTGTCAGAGGAGGCGTAGGAGGAGCTGTGCTCATCCACAGACAACTCGCTGTCTGAGTCAGAGTCTGCTGGGAAACCAGGCAGGAAGGGATATGACAAACTTCTTTCACTAAAATCCTGAGATAAAGGTGCCAAAACATAAAAAATAAAAAATAAAAAGTCCCCCTTACCGTCTCCTTTGGTGCCATTTCGGTGGAAGAGAGGTCCATCCAGATCTGTGTGTCCTTTAGCTGTTCCTGAGGAGCTGGGCTTCTGACCCGACTCTTCCCTATGAGGATCCAGATGGATAAGGAAGGCAGACGAGGCAGGAGGTAACAGCAGGGTGGAAAGTAGAGGTACACAAGTATTTGTAGGAGACGGAGAGAGGGGAAGTACAGCGTTATTGGAAGTTAATTCGAGCCTCGACTTGTAGTTGTCGTCAACTAGCGTTCAAGGGCTGAGACATCAGACGTCTCTCGTTACAAAACATCTGCCCCTGTTGTTTGCTTTGACAGAGCTAAAATGAAGAAGTCGTTAAAGAGTCCCCGGGTCAGGTGAAAGTAAATATGCTGCCACCTTAAACATTTGTAGAAATAAAATACTGCCACCGACGGAGGATTTATGGGTAACTCCTAAACCACGACAGGCGCTATTTTTACGCTAAGCAACCGGCTTGAGCTTTTTCGGCTCATAAATTAGGGTTAGATTCCATCACCTGTTGATTGTAAATTACAAGCCGACGAGTCAAAGAAAGTCATTATTTTCTTTTTGTTCTAGCTAGCTGCAGCCGTTTGCTCCAGGATTGAGAAATTTGCTGGAGGGAAAATCTGCTACCGGAGACTCTGAGCTGTCTGAGGGGCTGATCTGAGAGAAGCTTCTGGACTTGCAAACAGCTCCAGGGAGGAAATGGAAATGTCTACATCACATTCCCACCTACGTAGGTACAGTCCGTTTCTTCTCTCCGTTGCTTTTTCAATTTCTGCTCTCTCTGCTTCACATCCCATTCCAAATGGGAATGGAAAATTAAAGCAGCCGATTCATGCTAGCTGTATTATAAAACCAACACAGCTAGCATGAATCAGAAAAGGCTATGCTACTAATGCTAAACCCACATAAAGATTTTAGTTTTTAATTATTGTGAGATACAACACCTCTGTCCATGCAAATGTAGCAGCATCTACATTTGGAAAATTACACCATTACTTTAAAAGTAAGTTTCACAAAACTGTCAAACTCTAACAAAAACAGTAATAAAGAATGCTAACATTTGCGACAAGTTAAGATTAAGTTTTTGGGATAAGACAGCACCACAAATGGCAATAATTTACAAAAATAGTAACTGGACGCAGTCGTGTGTGTGTGTGTGTGTGTGTGTGTGTGTGTGTGTGTGTGCGTGTTTATTTATTTTTTGCCAAATATGTTTTATTAAGAATGGAAATTCTGTCCTTTGGGTGTGGAAATGAAATAAGCCACAAGCCATGCAATAGCAAATTTCAGCATGGTCATTCAACACAGGTGTCATCATACAACAGTGAGAGAAACAGAAAAAAAAAGAGAGAAACATTCAATAGTAAGGAAAATGTGACTAAATAGAAGTGCGGATAAAGCAGATAAACATGAATAAATGACAAACTAAGGCCAAGGACTTAGTGTGCATTAGTAAGTGTGAGACATTGAACGTTTCGTCAAAAACTGGAATAGAGACAAAAAAAAAAAAGCAGTGCAGGACTCTAGTGAAAGCAGCCATGCAGTCAGTGGGCGTGTACCTGAGTGCGTAAGCCAGGTAGCTGCTGCTGCGGCTCTTGCCTGACCTGAGCGTACTGTCCAGGGAGACGTTGGACTCGCCGATGGCTGTGCGATACAGAGGCCCGTCTTCTACATATGTGTTGCAGTTCAGAGACCGCTGAGAAAAAAAACAATAAAAGTAGATTAATTTTTAAGATTTTTTTTTTTTTTTTTTTTTGCTGATTTTACAAGATTTCTTAAAGATAATAAATCCACTTACAGTGAGTAAGGAGGCCCTCGTGGTGCTGGAGTCGTCCTGTACTGTCTTTTTACCTGTGAAGACGTTCTTGAGGTTTTTCCTCGCCTCTTTGTTGAAGATCACATGGAAGAAGAAGATGAAGACTCCCTGTTGAAAAAGCAAAAATATTGCTATGACAAAAGGCCGTCGCTAATCATGAAGATGAATTTTAGATAATATCTTTATGAATTCATTTTTGGATTAAGGCGCCACATGGGGTTTTTACCTGCAAGCAGCTGAAGATGGCAAACAGGTAGTGGAAAGTCATTACGTCGCTGTTGACCGCCATGAGACCGAGCAGCCAGGTGGCGCTGATGAGCAGCAGGAGGAGGAAGGCCATACGCAGCGCAGGACTGAGTTGACATCAGTAAATAGAGTTACAAGAATGTTATGACATGTGGGTATACGAATGTGACAGAGACACTTACATAGCTCCTGACTTCTCCACAACCTTCTGCCTGCGACCACAGGAAGCCTTCGCTGCTAAAATGAAGATCACTATGTTCACCTTTAGTAGCAGCAAGAAAAAAAAAAAAGAACAGTTAATATTTTTCTTTTAATTTACTGTAGATTTAGAATGTATATTCTGGGTGCATTTTGAGACATCATCAATAACCTTAACAAGGGAAGAGAAATTAAAACTTTCTCTGATGATGGGGTTCTTTTGGTTTAGCTTAAAAACAGGAAAATCTGCTGGATGTCATTGCACTCACTTCAGTGCGTTTATACATCGTGTGATAAAATAGCTCCTTTTACCAGAGGTCTGATAAAAGGAGTTATTATCATGATAAAACTGCGAGATGATGTGGACGTACGAGAACAACCACAAAGATGGGTCCTGCGAAGCTCCAGATGAGCGTGTCGTGCACAGAGAGCCAGCAGAAATCTGGATTTCCATAACCCTGAGGATCGAGGCCGACTGCCAAACCTACACACACACACACACACACACGCAGACAAATGAATCATTTTTCAAAAATCAAAACGTTTGTGAAGTTCTCCTTTCGGTATTGCTCTCAGTGAATTGTTCTGAGATTTAGATTTACAGTGAGTTCTCACATATTGTAGCATTGCAGATATCGCTATGCTAACAACAAGGCAACTAAATATATGCTAAGCAGCTAATTAGCTAAACCAATGACTCAACTGCCAAAACCTGTAGCTAGTACTAGCATTATTTTATTCTATGCTTGGTTATATTAGTTAAAATAAAGTGTGCAAGATTTTAACTAACAGAAGGAAGATTTTAGAGGAAAGATTTAATGTGCTGCTGGAATAAGCAAAGAAATAATTACAAGGCTTTTTACACATCTTCAAGATTGAAGCTAGTAATTGTTGAGGGCGTTGCCTCTAAATGCAGCCATCGGCCTCGTTTCTCACCGGTGATGATGGCCGGTATGCCCCAGCCGATGGCGTAGTAGAACCGCATGTGGCCGTGGTTGATGTTCCGTAGCTCGGTCAGCATGCGGTAGATGTGCAGTCCCTCCACAAACATCCAGGCGAACGTGCACATGTAGAAATAGTGGAGGAGGATGGCTATCACCGTACACACAAACTGGCAGGAGAAGGGGTCAGGCAGAAAAGAAAAAAACAACAGAAAGGGAGAGTTAGTAAAGAGATTCTTCAAACTTTGCAACAACTTTGTAATATTCTATCTTAATAACTTCCAAATCCTAATTCCAGCCTTTGACATCTCACCAAATTGGATCCAGGATCATTACAAATATCCCTAAAATGATTTGGATTTGCTCCTCTGCAACTAGGTAGTCTCTCCATTTCTTTTTTTATTTTTACTCCCAACTTAATCATCTGTTGCCACGTTATAGGAATGCGGTACGTCAGTGAATATCCAAGTGGTTTCCATATAGTTTAGCTAGACGAGTGTGCAGAGATCAGAGAGAAAGAAAGGAAAAAAAGTTCCTCTGACAGATCTATAAATTTAGCAGCACACAGCCTCGGGCACGAACTGACAGCATTCCAATGGTCAGATCTGTGTGCTCATGCACAACATGCATGACTTCCACTAAATGTGAAAAATGAAGAGATTAAAGTTTCTAAGTTTTTAGCTGAATTACAAAATTGTGGAGATAGCATGTAAACTCGAAATCCTGACAAAACCAAACAAAAAACTTGGGGAATTTTAGAAAAGAATTATGTGTTTAGTTAATCCAGTGGCTTTAACTATATGTGTAATTGTTGATCCTGCTGCATTAGTCTGCAGAGGTAGATAAGCTTTATGGCTTCTAGAACTTAAAGTGCTAGGCAAAGAATAAAAAAATCAGTCAGAATAATCGTCATATGAGAAGAGCATATTTTGCTATTCAGAATGATGTTTCTCAAAATGGCAAATATTCTCCATTTTGAAGCAATTGTCAATGCCATTGGAAATATCTGACGTATTTGAAACGGTAACCAATGATAAAGGATTAAATGTGACACCAAATGATCAGATTTTAGGCATCTGATTTAGCCAGACTAGCCAAAGCAGACAGGTTTGTTTCACTGTGGCATGTGGCTTAAAAGAAAACTTATTTTTTACTTTTTCAGAGTTTATTGAAGGTTTCTCCAAGCCACTTTTCAAAATGGGAAAGACAAGACAATTAAAAGGTTTACAAGTGTAATTATGGAGAAAATAAAAAAGGTAGACAAGGACCCAAGTTTATCTTGCAGCCATAACCAGAATGGTAAGGGAAATAAAAATCCATCTAAGTTCACTGTTTGGAAACTTGGTGTCACCAAACAACCACTGGATACAGTTGTTTGCCTATGGAGGAATTTTTCTTCCATAACCCAAGAGCACACGTTTTCATTATGAAAGCAGGACTCCATGTCTTTCTTCTCAAAACGTGTAACGCTTGTACTCAAAACTTCTCCTCGCACTCACACTTAGTCTCTGCTTGGACTCTCTGCTCGCTTTTGAAAACTCCTTTTGGCCCAGTCGCCCAGCAACCTCTCAACCAACAAAATGAAAGTGGTGTACTGGGTGCGTTTGTTTCATTCTAGTGGGTGTACCTGTGTGGCTACTATTGATTGTAGCAACCTGCGTCACCCGCTGGATGTAGGGAGAAACATCATCAGCCTTCTGCTCCGTAGTATGCTAAACATCCGCCAGCAATGTGCTACCAATCGCTAATGCCTACTGATCTTAGGCAGGATTTTGTTCACCCAACCAAAGACAACATTGTCACGACATGATATCTATCTATAAGTTTTGAGTACAATCATTAAAAGTTTTGAGAACAAAAAGAGATGAAATCCTGCTTTCAGACTGAAAATGTGTACTCTTGGATTAAGGCAGAAAAATTCCTCCATATTTTCCATATATTTTCAATATTTTCCAAAAAATATGGAAAATATTCCCAAGAAACGGCCCATTTGTCCTACAATCACAGACATAAATTCCCTAAGTTTTGCATGTACGCTTTGATTGTGGGTTTCAACAACAACCACGCCAGCTTGGCCTCGAAAATGAAGAATAATTACATGGGAAATCACCTCATACCCAATGTTAAATACTGTGGAGGATATGTCACAATGTGGGACTAGGAACCGTGTTGGACTGTGTGACTCTGAAATACAAAAAGATTTAATGAAAATCTGGCAGCTCTACCAGAAAACTGAAAATGATTTATTATGGGATCTGTAGGCAGGATAACAATTTGAAACATTTGGCCAAATCAACACAGACATGATTCAACAGACTACAGAAATCCTGACGAAGGGAGTTAAGAAGATAGTTCAAAGTGAATGATGATGAATGTACTCAAATGAAGTTGCCTAGATTCTCCCACACAAGTGTGGAGAGCAATGCACATTATTCCTTTAAGCCTGTCCTTTGATGCAAACCCAGATTTTCTAAGACCACAACTGCTTACATTTAACACCAGAATGACTCAGTACTTGTATTTCTGCACTGTAGACATGCAAAAGATGTATCCAGTTAAAACCAAAAGGATTTTTTGGGAAATCTTTGCCAGGACCTACCACCCTAAGGCCTTTGCAGACAGGTACCAGCATGCCCACCACTGGTGTGTGTGTATGTGCTTGACTTGAAAGACACCTCCTCAATGCTCAGCTGTGCATAAATGTGTGTGTGAATAGATAATAAATGATGCCCTTAAATCAATATGTGGAATGACCGTCAGAGGTTGCCTAAATAGTATAATTTGCACTGATAGACACGCACAATTTCCCATCGTATCCCAATAAAATCCATCGACATCGGTGGTTATAAGGCAACAGAATCTGAGAACCTTCAAAGGCCGTAGCATGTGTAAAACGAAACTTTGCTGACCATGTTGTCCGTCTGATTGATGCCGAGTAGGAAGACCAGCTCGCAGAAGAAGAGCGTCGCCACCAGGTTCCTGTGGATGGCGTGCAGGTTGGAGCGCAGCCGGTGCAGGAGGCACAACAGGACGAAGGTGAGGAGGAGGAGGAACAGAGAGACGGACACCGTGGCGTAAGTGACAATCTTCAGCGGGAGGACATCGCCGTGCTGCGTTGGAGGAGAATTCAAAGATGTCAGAATTCAAAGACACGGTGGAAACGTGTCGAGCTGCGTGGTTGGGATGGAACTTCGTGACTCTACCTCTCTCTTCGAAATGTCCATCAGCACAGCGAAGCTGGTCATGTGGTTGCACTGGCAGCTGATGTGGCTGTTGTTCCGGTTGAGCACTTCGCAGCCTCTGGAGGACCAACCGCCTTTGTTTCCGTTCCTAAAGGTATCAACGGACAGATTTTATGTGAAAGCTCTTCAGAACATTTCAGCCACTCGACAGTGATATGCGGGTGTAACTCACGAGGAGGAGGAGTGGTCCCAGAAAACGCAGACGGGTTTTGTCCGCTCCTCCGTCTCCAGTAGGGTGTACTCCAAGGTGATGGGAGGGTCCAGGACGGGAGGAAGGGGTGGACCCTCGCTGTGGACAGTGGCGCTCACGATTGCTGTGTTGATCACTGGACGGTTGGGGAGCCTTAAAGGAATGGCATAGTTACAAGTATTATTGAAACAGTTGGTGTTTTTGCAGTTTTTTTCTTCTTTAGACAACTACTACTACTGCTGTAGTTGGTGTGCATTGAGTTATCCGCTGGTGATCAAAACTCCAGGCTTTCCTATCAGTAAATGCACCGTACCCAAGCAGCACCAGCTCAAGCTAGCACCACACTCTTTGGTGTGGATGTTGTCACTGAGTTATAAAGAGATTTCAGTAATGGTTGTGAAAAAGCAGGATTGTATGTCATTTGTAGCTATCTTGGAAACGTTTGTAAAATTAGTCGTAACTTCAGTAAACAACAGAAAGACTTACTGCAGAAAGTTGCTTTTTTTAACCTCTTTGTATTAGAAAATTGTTGGCAACAATTTTGGTAACTTCAGAGTTGAGCTAATTCTTAACTAATACAGAAGGAGAAGGATGTTTTAGTACTGCTAGCTATGCTAATCACCACTCGATGTTTAGAATTTCATCGATGCAATTATTTTCTATCTGAAGATAACCTGAGAACTTTGGTTTACCATGAATATTTTCTTTGACATTGTGTTTTAGATATAACCCCCACAAACATTTAGCTTGAGTCAGACTCAGGTGAAATCATGTTCTTTTTTCTCCTAGGTTTTACAAACTGTACCTCAGAATCCTCCTGTCAGAATCGTATCTTTCCGGGAGGAGCTGGCCCAGCGACTTGTACACGATGACCACGGCAACCGGCTTAGGTGCAGGCGGTTCAAGGTGGCGCCGTTTCCTGTCAGACACCGTGTGCTCCTCTTCCTCGGGATGATCGGTCTGGGTCGGAGGTTCTGGAGTTGGCTCCTCTGCGTGCGAAAGAAGAGGGCTGAAAGATGAGAATTAAAATAAAAGTGGAGGAGCTGTTCTGATTTAGATGATGCAGTTACCTTTGTGGACACGATCTCGCAAGTTAAAAAGTGGAAAGTGGACAGAAGACCCGAGTTCTCTGGGGTAGGACTCTTGGATGTCCTTAAAGCGAGGTAACGTCGCCTTCTCTGGGTCTGACACATCCAAGTAGTCCACAGTAAGGACTGTGGAGCAGAAAAAAAAGAGAATGGGTAGGAAAATAAGCCGAGGATAAGAAAACATGACACGTGTGCGAACATGTGTACAATCTGACCACGGTTCCAGCACTCACTCATGTTTTCAGTGACAATGGTGAAGGGTTTGAGGTAGGTCTTCCTGACGTTTTGGGCCAATGTGTTGGCATAGTCCTCAAAGTTGCGAAGCAGGTGTGCGGTGCCACCTTCTGTCCTCTGGATTTGCTCCCAGTGGTCTTTGGTGCCAGGGTCCAGAATGGCACTGCCAGCTCGCACCAAGTTCTGAACAAAACCAAAAACAAAAGAGAAAAACAATAAGATAGAGATGGACATTCAAGTGAGGTTGATGTGTGTGTGTGTAGCTCCATAACTCGACACATACGCAGCACCAGAATCACCGCGTTTTGCTTGGACGAAGGGGCTCACCCAGAGTGTGTGTTTTATGAATTCTTCCCAACACCGAGACACATTAAATTAGCCTCTGGCGGCAGGTAAATTTAATACGGAGGCTCATTCCTAGATCTTAATTAGCTCCAGGTTTTACATTTGAATAAATTCCCAGAAACATTTAACAGAAGGCTACATAGACGACAACAAAACAAGAAGACTCTTGTCTTTTGCACCTCGTTGAACTCTGCGTCCTTCATGGCGGTCAGATCGAAGCCGGACTGCTGGCTCTCGTACTTCAGCACGTGGTTCAGCAGCTGGGAGGCCATCTTGACGTCGTTGCCGTAGAAGTGCGACTTCCTGTTCGTGGCGCTGTGCAGCAAGCGCACGATGGTCTTGGACTGCTCGCTGTTCATCTGGGAGCTGTTGCGGCGCAGCTCCTCGTTCTGGAAAAGCAGGCGTGTGAAATACATTCAAAAACTTGAGTTTCAAACTTTTCGTTTCGTCGGAGAGTGGCACTCACCATCTTCTTCAAATTGGAGAAAGTTGCTGTGGTGCAGTTGAAAAGTTCAGGAGACAACCAGCCCTTCTCGTCGCTGCAGTGGCGAATTGCAGTACCTGAAAAGAAAAAAAAAAAAAAAAAATCAGATAAAAAAACTCAACTTTCATTTATATTGAGTTGAAATATACAGGAGCTGTCTCTTCAAATGTTGCAAAAAACAAAACACAACATATTCAACATAACTAAGTCTCTCTAACAAAAGAGCGAACAGTGAAGCAGCTCTAGAGTACCTGGTGTTTTTCCAGGAGTCTTAAGGAGCAAACCTGTACATGACTCCCTGGCGTGAAAGCTCTGCCGGATTAACGGATTAATAAAAGATCCTTATTACTGTGTTTTGTATATCGTGTAGGTGTGCTTACGTGCCTTAAAAAGACTAACAAGAGAACAGCTGCACACACGGTTTAACTGACACGAGATAAATTGAAATCTCGACTTTGAGGTAGCTGTGATTCATTTATATTTATACAGCCTATGTCAAGGCTATGAAGTCTTGAGTCATTTCTCACGTCTTTGTGCTTCGCTTACACAGAGGCAGAGTTATTGCTACAGCTTGATGAGCGGCATTTATCAACATCAATTGTTCCTTCTCTGCATATTCCAACGTTTCCAGTCTTTATCAAACGTTTGCACTGTCCTCTAAAGGCATAGAGCTCGGCTAGCAATGTCAAGGCTTATTGAGACTGTTATAGAAAACACTATAACAAATACTTAATATCTTATTATGTTGTTTGCCATCTTACTTCTGTAGCATTCTGAGTTAATGTCCCTGGAGAACACTTTTAAAAGGGGTTATTAAGTTACACACCACTGGATCCTTTGGGGCACCCCATGGCAGCAGGGCGTCCGAATTTGGTCTTTGGCCACCAGATGCCAGCGTCAAACGCCTTTGGGCAGCCTTCATACACAACTGCAAAGAAAGCACGAGTTATTTAAGGCACGACCAATATTTACAATGTTGAGCCACAGATATTTTTCAAAGGCATTTTCTTTTAACATGACATGGTGACAGACTTTCAGGTCAGCTCTGATACATGATTACATGTTGCATCAAATCTGAGTTAAGAACAAAACATGTCTGGAAGGTGGAAGCTTGTTGGGCACGCTGACTTTCGAGTTTATGGTTATAATACAAAATTTAAGAGAGTTTGAGCACTTTCCGTACTGCGTATAATGTGGGATGCTCAGATTTGAATCTCTGCTTCCTGTCAGCTAAGAAACAGTTTGTTACGAGTGAACGCTCCAGTAACCCTGACAGCAAAAGTCCTCTCTGCGAGGCCACAAGGCCGAGTTACGAGTACAGATGACAGATCGACGTACGGCAAGTCAAGGGTGGACACATCTCTGTGACAGCCAGAGCAGAAGAAAACAAACATTACGCTTTATTTGTTCTTTAATATCATCACTAGATCAGAATCTTGTTTCAGTAAGAGATCGTTTTTAAAAATGGAACCACATCATGTGTTAAAAAGTCTGAGCATGTCCCACCAGCTCTGAAAAGCTTCATGTTAGGTCAGACTGTGACATTTGTTTTTTGTTGTCCATTCATCTGTACTGTATTGTGTGTGTGCAGTGCTGCTGCCAAGTCAGCCCAATGGCCAGACTTGCCTCTTCTGCTTCACTGCTCGGTGACAAAGACGTAAAGTTAGCTCGACTGCAGCACCGGCGGATGTGAGTGGCAGCGTTTGTTTCCGTCGGGACACTTCAGTGATTCATCCAGGCCAGCTTTGTGAACCACGAACATCTCATGCTCGATTTGAAGAGCAGGGCCTGATGTTTTCTATTTACTATTAGCTTAAAAAAACAATAAAAAAAACCCATTCACCTACCTTCACATCCAGTGGGTGTCACTTCAGCAAAGGGGTTATCGCAGCGGTTGCACTGACGGCCGATGACGCCTCCCTTGCAGGGGCACTGGCCGGTGACCGGGTCGCAGGTTCGAGACTCGGAGCCAATGGGGAAACAGTCACAGGGGTAGCAGGTGTCCTCACCCTCAGGACGATAGTAGTTGTCCTGGAGGAAAGAGAAATGGTAAAACGGAACTGAAGATGACAACTGAGGGAAAGTACACATTTGCAATCTGATGTTTGTTTGTGACCAAAAGTCTCTACTCTTGAACTCTGTTCAAAGGACAGTATTCCAGAAGTCTACGATACGCTAGCAGACATTTTTTCCTCGGAGTTATTTGGTTTTCTCCTAACTGTTAGGCTTTCTAGTCATGAACGTTTCCATTTAAAATGCTAACCAAGGCCTGTAAAATCTAGCTTGGAGGTTTTGGTGTTTTGTAATTCTCTAAACGTTGCACCAAGTTTTACTGGGTTGATGGTGTTGCGTCCTGTCACATCCGATGGTGACGACGCCACAGTTGGAGGGGCTCAGCAGCTAACGCTAGTAGCTAGAACTAGCAGCTGCCACCAGCTAAAGGAAGACCGAACGGCGGTAAACGGCAAAAATAATACACAAAGATATGACAGCTACGAATGACATGGATGTTTTGTTGGGTATTTTTTTTAATGTCTTCTTATGCATTTAAAATATGTCTACAATAGTCTTCTGAGTTGAGCTCAGATATAAGGTTATACTTCTTTCATTCATGATTTCGTTATTATGTTATTGAGTGAATAAAATAAAAAAATAAATCAAAATGAACAAAAAATTAAATTTGCTCAAACTCATCAGTTGCTTCTCTAAAGTCACAGCTGTTGCTTTTTGGTGGTTCAGGCACAACTTTATCATCTGAGCTAGTTTTTCCTACTTTTCTCTTCTTTCAAGATAGATTCTACTGGTCCTGTGATCTTTAAATGAAACCAAAACACCCATAAAGAAAAGCAGACACACATCATGAACAACTTGTAAAGGTGTGCGTGTGTGTGTGTGTGTGTGTGTGTGTGTGTGTGTGTGTGTGTGTGTGTGTGTGTGTGTGTGTGTGTGCGTGCATACCTTGCAGCGACACTCTCCAGTGGTTTTGTTGCAGTCTTTATAAAATCCTTTGCTTGTATCACAGTCACAGGGCCCACACACTTGGCTGCCCCACCAACCCTGAGGACACGGCTTCTTCACTCTGTTGTGAAAGAGTTAAGACAAGTGTGCAAAATCAATTAAGACACCAAAACCAGTTGTTCTTTTTTTAAAAGACATTCGTCAAGGTCAAAGGGAAAACATCAGTCGGCTGATTATCTACTCAATTTATCTCAAAATATGTTATTTCAGAGTAAACTTCCTCCCCACTTAACAAGTGTTATCACTGTTATATGATCTTGATGGGGGACAAGTGGCATTATGAGGGCAGCAGAGACTAAACACCTGCAGAGGATCAGTGGAGCAAACGGGGGTGGGGGCGGGATTCCCACATCCTGCTTTAGACAGGAAGTGGTGCGTGTCGGCTGGGCCAAGGTTCCAGAAGGAAATGAGTGGCGTCTGATCCGGGCCGGCTACTTCACGTCAACTCTTTCATCAAAACATTACAAGTAGGCCAAGAGCGTAAAAGCAAAAGAAGATAAGGGAGCTTCACGGGAGTCTGGATTCAGAGGTTGGACTTTGAAATACTTCCTGACTTTTTTGGGGAGGACATGAGGGTAAAAGCTTACTTGTTTTCGCAGTACTGGCCGTAGTAGTCCTGTCCACATTCGCAGGTGTACCCGTGGGACGAACTGGGCTTGCGGACGCAACTGGAGACGTGCTCACAGGGATTGAGCTGACAAGCGTCCATGCATTCCTTACCAAAGTAACCTAGAAGGCAGACCATCAAAAAGAAATAGGAGATGAATCTGAGTATATGCGCTTTTAGATACCTGGCCCCAGGAGGGACACTGAAGGTAACTCGAGATCTGACAAAGTTGTCACGGGATTTTACAAAAGCAACGCCAGATCTGACGAACTTTTCAAGATCTGGCAGAAATACGGCCCATTTGCCTTTCTTCAAGGTCCATCATTGGGCTCAGAATTGACATTTGTGGACTACCTGGGTCACAGACGCAGGTGTGTGTGCTCCAGTCGTCACTGCATTGGCTGTTCTCAGGGCAGATGTTGGAGTCGCAAGGGTCCCCCGGATTGCAGCCGTCCTCCACGTGGATTTTCAGGCCCTGAGCCATGTTCACGTTGGCCACATTGGTGGCCGTCTCCCCCGCCCGGACACCCTGATGGAGAGAAATCCGGTTGGAGAAGACGATCGGGAGAAAAACAAGACCTTTCATTCAACAGGCGCCCCCTCACCTGTATACAGCCAACAAATCCTTTGTTAACGATGTTTCCCTCTCCAGGCAGGCCTCCGACGTGAAGAGTCCGCACCTTCAGACCGGGGAGGTCATTGCCGATCTCCACGGACTTCTGCTTAGAAACACAAACAGGAAGATGAGAACTTCTTCCTCCAAACAAATCTCAACTCTAGAACCAAACCTTGTACCTGGTACATGCCGTAATCCAAGGAAACAGTCGCCATGTATTTAATCTCTTTGCCATCTTTAATGCTTTTCAGTTCGACCAGCAAGTGGTGCCACTCCCCGTCGCTGACGCGGACCTGCAGGAAGACCAGCGACGCCAACAGCTGCTCCCTCAGCAGCACTTCCATACGGATCTGCTGCTCCCTCAACTGGAGGGTGATAAGATGGAGAAAGTTATCTTGCTGATAGTCTTGTTTTTTTTTTTTTTTTTTTCTTGTAAAGACCATATTTTGCTTTGCTGAAGCCCGTGTTCTCACCATGAGATTTATAGTCGAGGATGATCCGGCGTTGACCTGCATCAGAGTCCCAGCTGGCTGCCGGGTCCGGAACATGAGACCCACATACCAGGGTACAGCGACGGTGATGTCCGTGTCGCTCCAGGACACCAACGCCTGGCCGTCAAAGAACAGAGGCGAAGGCATCTCTGCAGCAGAAAGAAGGCAGAATCAGACTGTTATAACACAGGTGAAACATGTCCCAGTTTAGAGGACCTCAAAGAATCCAACATGTATGCGGAACTTCATTATTCTCACTACACGACGCAATGGCTAATTCTTCAGTACAACAACCAATTTTCTTTAGTGTTTTCTCTACACACGCTTCAGCCAAAGCTGACAGATTCACAAGTTTAGTCAGATGGAAGCCCTAATAAAAGAAAGAAAAAAAAACCTCTTTGTATGTTCCTGGAACCAACTAATGGATTTTACCTCCACGTTGCTGAAGGAGACAGAAAAACCTTACTTCGTAATGGGAAAGATTTATCAGGAGCAAATATTTGATAAGGTAAGCTTCATAGTTCAGTAAGGTTGTTAACAGCTGTACAAAACCACAAACTACATCACCTCATACTTCACACACAATCAGTGGCACAGTATTATAATCCTACACTGAGATTGACAGTTTTACAGGTGTCGAGGTAAATGGCAAAGAGATGTGGTGGTTTATTTCTCCTTTTCTCCATGTTGTACTTTTGACGTTTTGATCGAGTTGTATGTTTTCATTGTATTTCAATCGTGAGCTTGCATCAGTTTGTACCTGAAGTTTGTACTTGCCTTGAAAACAGTCAGTTAAGTGAATTTCTATGTTCGACATTCTAAACACTTTCTGGTTGTTGTATGACTCCAATAAACCTGATCCATCAGAAGGTGGCTTCAAGTCAGAAATAATTGCCATTGCTGGAAAAAAAAACAAACAAAAACAAAGGAACTACAAGAACTACAAAAGCTTTTGTTGGGACAGATTATGTTTTTCATTTCGTAAATGGAGAGGTCAAATGTTTCCAGTGGAGATTTTACGGCATGGTCTGCAAGATCTCAAAAGGCTTTCACTGGATCTATCAAAAGTAACATTCCATCTTGCGAACCTTTTTGCCAGATCTCTAAAACCTAATTTGGGAATCTTCAAAACATTTGTAGAATCCCAGCCTTTGTGCCAACGCCACACAGAAGCCAGTACATGTTATAAAAAAGTTGAAAAACGACTAGACTGGAATCAAGCATCATGCGAAGCATTTTCAGCGCATCTTACGTCCATATTTAGCACGTATTTAGTAGTTCTAGATTTCTCAGATCTAGAACTGAGAAATAAAAGGAAAATATTTGTGGTCATGATTTTTTTGTTTTGTTTTGTTTTTATCACATAGAAGGTATATCAGGTACGTAATATAGCTGATATACATTTCAGGTATATCACATACCTGAAATATGATACAACAGACGCCGACAACAAAAGAGCCTGGTGGGCGACTCCCAGCGGGTCTTCACGTCATTCCAGCGTGAAAGCCCGACTGGAACGTCTCTTATTTCCGACGTGGCAGTGGAGAGTGTGAAGAATCAGAGCCGACGTGTCGACAAGCGACAGAGCGGCCAAAAAAACAACATCCAGCTTGCTGTGATCCCGGCCCAGTTCTGATACCGGATACCGAGGCCTGGCACTATAGTTGGCCGACTGTCTCATTGGAGAGCGTGAAAGGTGGGGCATTCACACCTTTCTTTTGGAAACATGCCTTGAAGGAAGACATTAGAGTTCTCCCCTTACTATAGAGGAAAACAAAAAGTGGTATGGAGTATAAACAACACCAGTAGGAATCAGTTATCATAGGCAAAGAGGAGATTTTTGGACTATAAGTGCTGTAAATAGACATAATCTGAAGAAGCACACAGACAGTAGAGAGTTCTGCAAATGTGGGAATATCTTTAGTTTTAGCCCTTCAGTCTGGGTTTTGTTATGAGTCACGGGTATCTTTGTCCTGAAAGTCTAAACCTGAGGCAATGCTTAGTGGCTCTACAATAGTGAGCAGAGGCTTCACTGTGACTCTATTGTGACTGCCGCATGAGTCACGCTGAGCCAAAGGTGTTCCTCATCACATCTGATCTCATATCTAGAAGCTCGCCGCAGAAGTAAATAAACATGCCCATACAGAAGCTAACCGGTGAGCAAGTGGACACACGAATCGTTCTCATGCTCCAAATGCAAGAGATTATGAATTTGCAATTTGTTTTTCTTGCATTTATTCTTGGATATTATCCATGGTTGTTTTTTTGTTTTTGTTTTTTGTTTTAGAAGAAAAGAGAACAGAGAAAAGCATTTCTGACCTTGTTCACAGTTTTTGCCCCCGTAACCAGTAGGGCAGTCGCAGCTGTAGGTGTTCCACCTGCTGACACACACGCCCCCGTTCAGACACATGTCGTTTGTGCAGAAGTTCTTCTTGGCTGGACAACCTGGGGGGATTAAAACCAGGACGAATAAATCAATTCTGCAGACATGCCTAAAGACGCGACGTCTGAAATGTTGGTGTCTTTTTAGATTCTGCAGGAAACGATCGGGATCTGGAGTGAAACTCGGCTGAGCGAACGTCAATTCCAACCTGCGGCGGTGCCGTTGTTGGCGATGTAGCTGGCCATGTCGATGGGTTTGCTGTCGATTGTTAGGTTTCTCATGCAGCCCACGAAGTTTCGGTTCCTGACCGGGAAGGCCTCGGGCAAATTGGGAACTCCGCCTAGCAACAGCGGACCCGTCAAGTCCAACGATCTGGAGACGACAGAGGAAACCGATTGGAGCAAAACCGAAAAACATCGACATCAGAAGGCCACAGGAAAAACATGCATTCTTTACAACCAGGTCCGATTTAATCCGCCAGACCACATAGGAAGCTGCTTAAACCTAAAGCTTCTGAAATGCTTAACATCAATCAGCGGACGGCTTCGGCGTACTTATGGTGGTGCAATGCTGCATGAAGAGCTGGAGGAAAAAAATGCAACAAAAAATGCCTCTGGACTCATTGCGCAGTGAGATCTAAAAATTTGGCATTGCTTCTTATTTACTATACTCTACAATGAAAACAGTTTACTGAGATACAGCACCTTGCAAAGGTTCCCCCCCGCGACCCCACGATGGTTCTGTTTCACATTTTCCTACATTAAAACCAGAGTTTGTTCCAGCAGGGAATCACCTGAAACATGCAGGACTCTAACCCTGACCCCTGAGGAATGAAACTGCCCGTTCGACCCAAACTGACAGAACAGACAGGTTGAGCATTAATCAGAGATGCTGCCAAAACAGCCACATTTCTGGAATTTATGCTGCAGGGCCAAAAAAAAAAATAAAGTCCCATAAATTTTGCCATAAGATAAGTTGGCAACAAATGTAGAACAAGGAGTTCTGGTCAGATTTAAACCAAAGTTTAGGGGTTTTTTGGCCTTCAGGGTGAGACGCAGCAGTGGCAACACAGTCAGAGCAGTAGTTAACAAAAACTGTTCAAAAATACAAACATGCATATATGCATTCTAGGCAAAATTCTTATTAAAAACATGAATTAAGCCTGTTTATTTGCATCTTTTAATGCTTTAATAATATTGTATAAACAAGGCTTAAGTGGCTAAATGAAAAATCTCCAGCTTGTGTGTGGAAAAGATTAGTAAAATATTCATTCAGTACATCCCTGATGGAAAGATGGATGGAGTTAAACGAAGGGGAATCTGGGAAGTAAACCAGTTGGGGGCTGCTAGATGTGCATCAATGAAAACATAGAATGGCCCAGTCAAAGTACCAACCATAAATCCAATCTACAACCTGCGACAAGATCTAGAACTGAGAAATAAAAAGAAAATATTTGCAGTCATGATTTTTTTGTGTTTTGTTTGTTTCTTTTCTGTTATTTCTGATTGGGATGGGGATTAGTTATAAGCTGATGCTTCAAACTGATGGCTTGCTTTATTTTTTTTATTGAAAAAAAAACAAAAACAAACAAACACTTGTGTCTTTTAAGCCTGATATGTCAAACCACTACTCAAAATTCATAAAAAAAAGATAATAATTGGGAATTGGATGTAGTAAGAAAAAAACCCCAATAGAACAGATTGAATTGTGGTTGGAACTAAATCGTCATTCATCGATCAAATTTGAAAGCAGAACCTTTTACTGCTTGTGCAGCTTTTCACTGCGGCGAGCCCCGTCCGCATCCGCTGAGCGTCTGTGACCTGCGTAACGTGTTTCTGAAGGAATGCAACGTCGTGGCCTGCCCTCTGAAGCTTCTCTCTCCCCGTCCCCACCCTCTGCATTTCAGATGCGTCTCAGCATGCACGCTCTGCGAGTGACTCAGTGAAAAACGTCTCGCCGTTCCAAGGATAAGTCCTCTGACGGTTGGCTGCAGCTCAGATGAGCTTTGGGGATGAAGGGGGTTGTTTGACAGGAACTGATTCAAAAATAAACAGAGTGGAGTCGAGTGAGTTGTTGTAATTTGATTGCAACTTTTTTTTTTTTAAAGGCCTTGACGACGTTTTCAGTCTGGCTTGATTCTCTGTGGCTTTAAGGACGGCAAAAACGAAAAGTGTGTGTCGGGAGTTTCTCACTTCTTCAGTCCGGTCTGGGTGCCCTGGGCGGCGCACGAGTAGTTACTGATCTTCATCCCGAAGCGGATCGCCATGGAGATGTCGCAGTCGTCCACGGCGACCACCGCCACCTTTTCTGCAGAGGGTCCGTGAGGGATGCCCAGGTGCCCGATGTTAGGCTGCGAAAACACAACAAAGATACGTCTTTGTTACTTTTTCCAACAAAACAAAAATCACTTTTTCAGTTTTCCCTCCTTTCCTGTGTGTGTGTGTGTGTGTTTGTCTGTGTGTGTGTTTGAAAAACACTGTGTTTTACTTTTAATTTCCTCAAACGGCTTCATGCGTTCAAAAAAAGTGGCTTAACGCCTGATTTCTCTCTTTGTTTCTTTCGGGGATTTCTGAGAAAGTTGGCAGAGACGGCAGCTCCATCAGTGCAGGTCAGCGATCCTCGAACAATGTTTGGCTGACTTCAGCCACAAGCGCTCGGGCCTCTCTTGGCTTAATGTGACAAAAAATGCCTTTGTGTGTTTGGCTCGCACCTTTCAAAGTAGGCTAATTCTTCCATCAAGGACCCTGGCCGACAAATGTTGATCTGAGAAAATGTGGATCAGCTTAGGAGGAGGGAAAAGAAAAAAATCAGGCCACCAATACTTTTTTTTAGTTGCTCTGAAATTGAACCCGAGGATGACTTTTAGGGTGTTCCTTCTTTAAAACCAATTTGGCTTCATATAAACTGTGTATTTATTTATTTTCATGGGTGTATGAGTGAAGGGAGGAGAAAGCCACTTTTTTTTTTTTATCACTTTACATGTGTATTGTTCCATCTTGCAAAATCCCCAAAAATACAAACTAAAGAGGACAAATTATTGTACAAATTTGAGAAGAAGTTCATAACAGAAGAGCTGGAAGAGGCACGGATTGAAAACTAATGTCAGTGCATCACAAAATAAATGGGATTAACGTAACGAGATACTGGTGGGGCTGGAGCTCAGCGGAGAAAAGAAGCAAAAATAAAACCAAAAAAAAAAAAAACACACAAAAAGGAGGGTGAAAAATAAGAAAAGAAAGAGCGACAAACAAAACAGGGGAAGTGGAATGAGCAGACAAAAAGATAAGCACAACAGAAAAGAAAACGGAGGGGAAAGTGTGCAACAGAGAAGCGCGCTGTCCTCGATTTTCTCTTTTTTTTTTTTTTCCTTTTTTTCCCCTCAGCTTGGCTCCGGTTCGGGCATAGTTTAAACCCACAGGGAGTTTTATCACAGCTTTCACACACATCCATCAAAAATGACCAGGATTTAAAGCTTGTTTATTATTTTTAATAGATTTATCTTAATTAGAAATATTAAAATATACAACGCAAAATATTAGGTCTAGATTCATTTCAATTTACTGCAAATATTATTGGGTCACTCTTGACCCCTGTTGAGGAATAAAAGGAAAGTTTTTGTCTTAGAATTGTTCCTACTATTTCATGAATCCATCGGATTGAAGTACTTGTTTAATAATTATAGAATGAAGCCACTGTGAAAAAATCATGAGTTAATGTTTTATTTTTATTCATTTTGCTCAGGCATGCTGCGGGCTACTTCAGAGGACAACCCTCTCAGGGTTAGCGGATGCGTTTTGCATATCCAGGGCCGGTGCACAAAACAGGAACTAAAAACGACAAGATTGAATGTTCAGGGTAATTGGTTACTAGGGTAACGTGATGAAAACACAAACCAGAGTTGAAAGAATCAAATTTCATTTTCACGACCGTTTGAAACCTGAACCAGGAACAAACAAACACAAAAAAAGGAAAAATTATTACTTTCCAGAAAAGCAACTGTATATATATATATATATATATATATATATATATATATATATATTTTTTTTTTTTTTAATTTTTTTTTTTTAATTTGTGCTTCAAGAACCAGTGAAAGGTTTGCAGATTCACATCTGATTGTTCATTTCTTTTAAAAAAAAAAACATTGTGGTTTATTGTCAAACCAAAAATCTCAATAGGATTACAAACCACAAACTTAATTAGCGATGTTACTGAAACAGCATGTCTAACCTGGTTATAAATACATGCTTTAATGGAGAATTAATCTTTAATTACTTCATATGCTTGTAACCGCATTGCTGTTAGCCCGTCGGCTATTTTAGCATCCATTGGTACAAAGGGATTTTATTCATGCCCAAATGTCAGGATTAAAAAGTTGCTGACCTGGATTCTATTATGGGTTTTGAGCGAAACCTGATGGAATGCTATAGGGAGACAACTTTATCCCCCCCAAAGTATCAAAGAGAAGACCCTCGAGGTTGCAGAAAACGTTGAAAACAAGTGGTTAAGGAGCAAATGTGAAACAGACTGAATACGTCCACGGAATAGAAAGACGCCGACTGTTTTTGACTATTTAGTACAGCAACACAAGCTTCAAGTGGCGAAGTTTGATTGGACAGTGTAAATGCATTACTGTGGCATGTAGTGAATCAGAACTCCTCATGAGACGGATCAAGTTCCTGCTAAATCAGATTAGCGAGTCCAAAAAAAAAAAAAAAGGTTAGGGTACTGCTTCAAATTTCTAATGGCTGAATTCTTTTCTTGGTGAAACCTGACTGTGAAACCTTCTGGAACACGGTCATGAACTATTTTAACTTGTATTATGGTGACAGAAAAAGAAAATCTATGGGAGCTCATTGTTTAGACAATTATAACTTCGATTGGGACGCAGTTCGAAAACCAAACTGCGACAGAGCGATAGCAAGGCTGTGTAAACTGCCTTTGGGGATGACAATAGGTAGTAACACGGATTTCTGTCTTATCTCTTTTGAGCTCAGTCAAGCAGAGCGATAAGAACCAGAAGCGAGACAGACAAGAGGGAGACAGAGATTCCCGGATAATGGACTCAGAAATTCTCAAAGCAGCTGCTACTCCAGCTGATGATGAACGGACGCAAACGACCTCATTTTTATTTTTATTTTTTTAAAGGGGAGAACCAGAAACTAATATTTAAAACCACTTATTCACTCCAGTCTCTCAGTCAACATTAGAAATATTCACTAAGAAGTAAGTAAATATATTTCTGTAACTGTTACCAATTGCTCTAATACCTATACTCCACCAGTAGGTGGTTAAAACTTCTACATCAACAACATCTTTAAAGATATATATATTTAACATTTAACTCACAGAAATATTATATATTTAACACAGAGAAATTCCAAACAAGTCGTTGTAATGCTTTCTTCAGCAGAAACAGTGACAAACGTATCCATAATTCCCAGTGTAAACAGAAGCAAACAAAAGAACCAGGAACAAGTTGTGATCCACTTTTAAATTTGAACGTTGGTTTGTGAACAGCTAGTGACTGTTCACAAAACAAGCTAACTACAACGTTTTTCCGTTAAAGCTAACTGCAATGTTAGCTTGAATGTTTTTCCATTCAAGCTAACTACAACGTTTTTCCATTCAAACCAACTACAATGTTTTTCCATACAAACTAGCTGAAACGTTTTTCTTTTAAAGCTAACTACAATGCTAGCTTTTTCTGTTCAAGCTTACTACAATGTTTTCCTATATATTTTGTGGTTTCAAACACTGTCGCAATACGTAATAACTAATAAAACCAGAAGAGAAATATCGACAGGTTTTCACATCTACCGCTATGTCTTATGTACAAGGCAGCCATATTGGATACTGAAGACAAGGATGGTGAGAAACCTCCTTTCCTGACTTCTAGGTACCTCTCTGTTAATTATTTTCCAAACTTTTTTGAGTTTCCAAATAAAAAAGGCGGTATCGCTTAACAAACCCTTATTTTTCTGAACTAACACAGCAAACTCGAAAGCCCAACTTCTCTTGTGCTAGTTTTTAACATATGCAGGAGGATGGTGGTAATTGGACAACTTCATTCTTCTCATGCCCTCAAATAAATCCCACTTGACCCTCACTGTTTCTCGGTGAGTTGAAACCCATATTTTGCCTTACATACAGCCACAACAGGAGTGAAAACAACTTGGTTTTTCCACCATCTATTTAGAATAGAAAAAGAAAATTATTTTTCATGAATTAGCCTCAAAGAGGTATAAAAAGGCACATACAGCAGAGATTCTTGACACACATTGTCTGTATTCTTTCACATCCCTCTAAAATACTCTAAAATATAAACATTTTTGTGTATTCTACTGGACATTTATTGTAGCTGAAACCAGTTAACTGAGCAATGAGATTCTGCTTTCCATCATCATAGCTGCTTGGTTTCATTCCTCTTTTTGACCTTCTTGTTTTAAACAACATTTGGCCCCCCACTTTCAGGAGGGGCCCCAGAAGAGCGTCTTTTTCTGGAGTCTGAAGAGGATTCCCTCTCTCTCAGGAGTCGTCTCCAGGGGTGATAGGAGTGCCGCGGCCATGACGACGGGCTTGATCCCCGGAGATCGCCGCGCAGACAAAGAGGGCGGCAAAAGACATGGCTGACGACAAAGTCGCTGCATTTGTCAAAACGCAGAAAATTTCAAGCGTTGCCGCAAAAACACACGCTCATTTCACGGCAAATACCAGGAAGGAAGGACACGTTCAAGAATAAACACCCGCTTCCTTCTACCACTCCAGACCCACACACACACACCTCTACTGAGGAAAGGCCAGTCAAAGCCGGCATGATAACTTAACCAGACCTGCAGCAGAGAGAAACAGACTGATTTACAAAACGACAGGGGATGTTTGCGCGAGAAGGTAGAAGTTTTGATTGTGTGATTGGGAAGCATGGGAAGGAGGTCTGCAGACTGTGTTTAAGTATGTGTGTGTGTGCGTGTGTGTGTAGCCACCAGGAAGCAGTTAGCAGAGCTGCATACGGCCACGCAGTCCAATTCAATCATAAAGGAAGAGGGAGCGCACCGTCTTTCACCCAATCTGTGTCGGCTTCAGGAAGTGCCATTGTTGCGCTCGCTCCTGCATGAAAAAGTGACCTAATGGAGACTGGTGTACACTGGACTTTGCGAGTCACAATTAAAGAAAGGTCTCAGCGCTGCCGCATAAAGCAAATTAACGGTTTCCTTGTAAGTACGGATTCTGTTTCCTTAGGTCTGAAGCTCAGGGTTCGTCAGCAGCAGCAACAAGCTGTCGGGTCCGCATTACTTCATCGCCTTCAGGCTGTGTAAACCTAGAAGTGTGAATTACACAACAAGACACACACGGGATTTTTTAGAGGCCCAACAAAATGCTACAATGTCCCGTCTTCAAGCATATTTGTTACTGCTGTCTTCGGCGTCTCATCACGGTCCCGTCTTTCAGCGTGGCTCGTGAACAGCTGCGTTTGACGGTGTGGAGCTTTCATTGGTGTGAAACAGACGAGCAGATGACACACAGAGTAAGAGGAAAAACTGAATCCCAGTAAGAGCGACTGGAGAAAAGTCGTGAAAAGTCAGTATAGGATTCCTGCTTTGCTTATAGAGAACAATTTTTACATTGTAAAATTGCCTTAAAATGCACAACAAAGCAAACAGTGTCTCTGTACAGCTGCATATAGATTATTCATTTAGTATTAATGAGTTATTTTGGAAAAAATGTTTTCACAAATTTTTATTCGTAAAGAGGCACCTAATTGTCAAAGACCAGCTGTGTTTGTAACACACAGCACAAAATATTCAATTGAAATATTGTCATGTCAACTATTTCCAACAAATAAACCTACAATAAATTTTTTGTTCTATTCTATTCCTTTGCTGCTACAAACTTGGCATGCCCTCTGGTACTACATTTAGAAAAAAGTAGCTGCAAACGCCTGATACTAGCAGCGCTGGTAAAAGTTTCAGTCTCTAATTATCATTTGAGGTGACAAGCGGATTAAGGAAACAAGTCCTTTACACACGAGCTGTCAGTCAACGCAAAAGCACGAGAGCTAGCTCACATTAGCCGTCCATAGTTATTACAAGAGACGTGTCAATTGGTTTGGATAATCCACTCTGACAGAAACTACCTGTCTGCCTGCTGAGTCTCGACAACGCTCAGTTCACCTGAGCAGTTACTGAAGAAGTCAACGAAAGCTGACTAATGAAGAAAGAGAAAGCTACTGTGTCCTTTTCAGTTTGTTTAGAAGTACGGGAATTCACGTCGGGTTCTCGAGGCACCTTTATTCAAAAATACCTTTGCTAAAAAAAAAAAAAAAAAAAAGCCATTTCACATTCAGTGTGTTAATAACGATGCTGTCTGGCTGGGAAAACAGCAAAAATCAAACCCGTAGTTTGGATTTTTGGATCCATTTGAGTTGCTTAAATCAGCTAAAATGGGGAATGTTCATCCCCGGTTCCCACCTGTCAGAAGACTTGTTCACTTATTGACAAACTCGGTTCAACATCTCTTCACTGCGTCTTCGACCACTGCTACAGAAAATACCGCACAAAGCAACATTTCTCAAAAACAAAGCAATCCCTCCATGTAAGAGTTTTAAAAAATGCCATTAGGAAGCTACTTGTGAAATGAAATGTTTAAGCTGTTCATTGAAGGCTGATTACCAGAGAAGATAGCCTGACTAATTTGCCAGCTAATGTTTGCCTGTTAGAGAGCAGAACGGCAAAAGGTCTACACAACAAACACTTGGAAAGTTTCTCTAAATTCACCAGTTCATTTGAATTCTGTGTTCACGTCTATGTGTTAAAATAAAAATGAAAAACGATATATTATTATGTATAGTTTCATTTGTCTCTGTAGTCAGAGTTCAGATCTATGAACTAACATTTACTAAGATTTATATGCGTGACAACCATGTTGACAACCACTGCTCACTGTTTTTCTATTTTAATAAAGAAAGGTAAATTATATTTTTCATATTTGTGATGCAAACCCATGTTTTTTTTTTACTCAAAGTCACAGAGAAGAACTTTTTTTCCATAAGAACTTTATAAAACATAACATGAATTGTGTTTAAAGCAAAGCTGAGGAAACGCTAAAGATATCTACAGGTGCAACTCAACTCTAACGCTTCACGTACCGAACATGTGAACATGATTTGTGTTTCTCATACATTTTGAAGGAATTCGATAGGAAATCTGTGCCTTTTAGCACGCATACCTGATTTGGCAGAAACTTACTTAATGAAAACATCATAACAGGAGAGACAGAAGGAAACCCAGTCCCACAAGACCAACAGCTTCTACATCCAAACCCTCATGCCGATTCTACTCCAGCATCTCTCTACAGTCTGGACTGGAAAAAAAGTGGATCATTCGATCACCAACACCCAACCTTTAAAACTCATATTCCCTTTGTGTATATGAGTTAATCAGTGACAGCAGAGTTGGTCACGAAGACTCAACTAGAGGCAGAAATCAGACCACTAAATCAAACCACAGGCGGGAAAGAAGCACCAGTAACTAGGCTAGAGGTCAAAGGTTACCTCTTTATGAATGAGCTCCAGCCAGGCAGTATAAAGAGGGATATGCAGACCCCCTCTGGAGTCCGCCAGACCCCACCCTTCCTGGGAGAGAGACACCATAAGAGAGAGAGACACCGCATTAGACCTGCAGCCCAGAACTGAGCAACATACAGAGACTGGCAAGATGCAAGAGTATCCTCCATAACAGCCACAAGTGCCAGCGTCTTTTCTGTGAAAAGCCAACACAAAGCAGCACCACAAATATAAAATGGAAGGTAGCGCATTCGTCTCCATCCCTCCTGAGAGATTACTTGATACACTGCAGGGCTGTAACGACTCATCAAAAGATTCAAGGACCTTGATTTTTTAAATTCCTCAAGGTAAATTATCTGCCTTGAGGCTCTGTTAAATTATGTTTTACTATTTAGTTTGCTCTGTTCCGGCCGGATGATTATTTCTGTTGCGCAGCGCTCTCATTAATTCCGCCAATGAGACGTTGACGAATGCTAAGTGCTATTCACGGCTACGGAGGGAGAAAACGAGAGACAGAAAGAAGCGCTGTCAAAAAATATCCAAGGGTCACTTTAAACTAAATAGAATAGATAACTCAGCTCAGTGTGTGTGCTGCAAAATGGAACTGGCATTTGACAACGGCACATCCTCGATGCTCCGTCGTCAAACACCTCAAAGGGAAACATCCGCTACATGCATCGAACTCTTTCGCAGCTGCTAGCAGGTGACATTTTTGTTCCCTTTGGAAAAGACTAACTTTATCTGTAATTGTTGATGCAGAATGTACAAGGAAATACAATTTGTCTAACACTCCATGTAGTTGGTAATCAAGAAAGTGAGATCTGAAGTCAATTTTTGCTTGATTTTGTTAGGGGTGTCAGTGAAACGTTGCACATCACAGTTTTACATTTTTAATTAATTCTGAAAACCATGTAGGCATCCACTACCTTTTCTTGGCCAATCATAAAATTCAAAATACCAACATTGATGTTTGTGGTTATAAGAAAACAAGGGATAGGAATGCTCTTGCAAGCATTGCAAGAGCACGAGGACTGAAGGTGACCTCATGTGCAGGAAAAACAAAACAAGTTTGCAAGAAAATTTGAATAAAGGTATTCATAACCTTGGGTGTTGCGGTGTTTTGTGTTTATCCGTATCAACAGGAATTGTAAACTACCCCAGGTGTCCGCAGTTAGCTAAGAATACCATCAAACCCAGGCACAACATCGTTTCCCTCTTTCTTTGCCACTTGAAAAACAAGTCTCCCACCGCCTCGTACAATAGGCTACAACTCATGCACTGCCAACTTTAGACAAATGTGTCCCTAGCAGATCCATATCACACTGTGAAGCGCTGAGCTGTGTGCAACAAGGAGGTAAAACGTACAGCAGGAAAAATGGGAGGGACGTTTCAGGTGTGACAGCCCCAACCTCAGGGACATGACACAAAACAAAACCTGAGTTTTTTTTTTTGTTTTTTTTTCAGCTAGCTGACATTTTGATGGCTGAACAAAACAATCAAGCATCGCTTCTTTTGTTAGAGGGTTTACTCTGTTTAAACAGAGAGAAAGAGTGTTTCATGTGCTGGAAAGCTGGAGTCCGGTCACAAGTAGTTTCTGTTTATGTAGCGATAACCTCAGCTGTCTGAGGTGTGTGGAAACATTCGTCAAGAAGAACACACACAAAAAAATAAAAAAATAAAAAAAACAACATGGCCTCTTCCTTTGAAAACACTCCCTGCTTGGGAATTTAGAGTTTGGGGTTTCACCTCAGAAAAAAAATGAGCACTTAACCTTTAATGAGGGGCACTTTGCAGTGAAAACACATCACAGACATCGCTCGTGCCTGTGCGAAATGTGGCAGCCCCTGTTCTCACACACACACACACACACGCACACACAAGCACACAATTTAAGAGTGAGGACTGCATCTGCCTCTTTAGCAAATAACGATCACCCAATAAAGCACTGGTGATGAACCTTCAACTGAACAGAGGGATAAAACGTAAAAACCTAAACTTTACGGTCCAAATGATCAGGAAACATGGTTCTCAAACTGGCACATTTTCAAGCTACTTTTAGGCCAGTTAAACATTGTCAATTTACAGAAATGCAGTTACAACTTCAACCTCATAGGGGGCGATAACACACTGGTTTGTGTGCCGTCTACTCAGAGAAGAAGAGAATATTTTAGAACAGAGATTTCTCTGCGGTTTGTTGCCCTTGTGGTTCCTGAGAGATAAAGGACTCAAATGTGAAAATGTTTTCCAAAGAAATGTGAAATGTCTTGGGTCTCACACCTATAAAAATAAAAGTAAAAAAAAAAAAAAGAAAATTAAAAAAAATCATGTTCTTGGGTTGAGTTTTTGGGTGTGTTTCTGTGTTTCCAGTTTTTGATCACTTCTATATTGTTTACTTTATTTTAGTATTAGTTCATCCCCTAAGCCCCTTCTGAACAGGCGTGGCTTTAACCAGTTCTACCACAGTCTGCCCCGGCCAGATTTGTTTCCATTAGCAAATCCTGAGCGTTTTCTCTCAGTTTTACCACTATGTTGGTGGCACGAACCGGGCCGAGCCATTTGACTAACAGCAGACCACATACACCGATTGGGTTAGGCTTTAATCTCAAACTTGACGCTTTGTTTGTATTAAACTTGATTTGTCCTCTACGGTCTTAAGTAACCTATTATATTTTCTGTCTTTATTCTCCCAATAAACAATCATGTTGCTAGATAGAATACTGCTAGAAATGCAACACTGCAAAAAAAAAAAACTCAAGTATTGCTGGTCTAATTGGTAGTGTAAATATCTTTGTACACTTTAAATAAGACAAAACTGACTTACAAGTAAATCTAAAGCAAGATATAGGAACTTGTTTTAGGTCAATATTTCCTCAAGATTGATGAAAAAGTAATAGTTCAACTGGCAGATTATTCCCTCCTAACATGGGGAAAATGTCTTGCTGTGAATGAAATAAGTGCATACATGTTGCTGAAAAGTTACTTTTAAGTTAGTTTTGTCTTATTTCAACTGTGCTAATATTAAGATTTTGTGTTTTTTGCAGTTGAATAAGCAGATTTACTGAAGCAATCACCATATTTTAGGCACAGGTCAGCCATGCTGGATTTTTGAGGCTAGCCACTGGGAACTGTTCTCCTTGTTTCTCCATTTTGAGGTTAAAAACCACACAGTGAAACCTCAGCATTCAATAGGTGGTCCAAGGTTTGTTTTAAGGTTTAATAGCACAGTTTGATTTAGAGCTACCCAGTAAAACCCGACACATCAACAAAACAGCAGAAGATTATTATACAAAGAGCGCCACTCTATTTATAATAAGTCTCACTGTTGAGATCAACAGAACTAGCTCTGTTGGAGTGGCTCTGATTTAACAGCAGCAGAAGACCTTCAGTGAATGACAGCCTCAAAAAGACAGCTGAGCGGCTTCAGTTTCTCTCTCCGCAGGCAGGAGCCATATGCAAAAATAACGCGTCGCACTACGCTGAGAAACAATTTACACGTATGTTCTGATGAGGAAACTCCTGCCACGTAAACCGCACTCATTAGAGAGAGAGAGGGAGAAGAAGAGAGAAAGAAGACCCGCCAGAGCGGAAGTGGTAAAAGCCAGCTCGGCCTGTCTGGGAATGCCGCTTACAACACGTCTCAGGTGGAAATATCACCGGCAATGTTTTTCCTAATGAGAAATGATTAACGTGTTTAAAAAAGAAATGCAGCCCTGAAAAGAAACAAACAGAAAATGCTGCAGGCAGACAAGCGCGATGTACCTTCAGCTGTGTTTAGAAAAGTATAGGAAGATCACACAACTGGTAATATGAAGTCATCCAGGTTTTTATACTTTATTGTGTTTAAAGACAGAAAGATATAAGTTATGCTTATTTTTGCAGGACTATATGTTGAAACAGGAACACAACAAATACAAAACAGTCAGGGTTCTGATTAGTAAAATTTATGTAAAAAAAAAAAGGTAAAAAACTGGTTCTTCCTTCTGGTCATTTAGAAGCGAGTGCAAATGTGGCAACAGCTTTTTTTTTTTTTTTTTTAGCTTTCCCACCAGCGCCCTGTCAGTTAAAACAAAACAAAAAAACAAATCTCCCACCCTGACTCCTCAGGGTTTTTTGTTTTTTTTCTAAATGTTTGACAGGTTCACCTCGAAGCAACGCTGCGAGAAAACGCTTCTGCATCCAAAAAAAAAAAAACACAAATGTTTGCCAGTCATATTCTGCCAGGGGATTTATGAAACATGAACTCCCTAACAATCAGTTCCCACGCTGCCGAGAGACGGATGTTAGTTCACTGTAATTTCATAACAAGGCTTTACTTATGTCCTGCAGCCTTTATGTGAAAAACACAATTTGCCACCTAAAAGTTCTGACGAATACCTGCAAAATGGAGTAGTGAACATCTGACCAAATGAATGTGTTTTTGCCTTAAGGTCAGTGGAAACATCCACGCAAGGTGGACATGAAGCGCACATTTACGACGCATCTGACATCCTGCGCAGTGGGCTTCTGAATTACATCATTTCCTGCGTTGAGAACGGCCCCACTTCCTGCGGCGGGCAACCTCTTCTCCTGCGGCTTCAAGGAAACCCCTTCGGCGCTCTTCTTCTGCGCTTCGTGCGTCTCTGTTTCCTGTTTGGAGTTGCTCTGCTGACACACTCAACTATCCTTGAGATGTTATTTTGTGGAATTTGAAAAATGTCTCCCTCCTTCCGTTCACTATTGTGCTCCTCTAATATTATTCACTGCCACACAAACACATATATAACTTTCCAACCGACCAAGAAGATCAAAAGAACAATGAGAAGGGCAGGACGGTCACTATGGTAACCTCAGTGTTAACTTTGAACTGCTTTTTTTTTTTTTTTTTTTACCAGTGGAGCCTCATACGGATAAAAAGAGCAACTGCGGCTTTGAAAAATACACCTTATAAAAGGGAAATTCTGCCCAGGCCTAATCATCTGGCGCAGTAAATCACTGAGTGTGTGTGCATGTGTGTGTGTGTGCGGTTTTTACGACTATTAACAAACGACGGTTCACGTTTGGTAAAGTAAAGTGAGTAAAGCTGCTGCAGAATGTAAGGACGTAAAGGTTTCACTAAAACTAACCATGAATAGACTGAGAATAATGAAATTAAGTACTTATTGAATGCAGAGACAGCCATTTATTAACATTTCTACAATTTGTTAATGGATTTTATCAATACATTCTGGCACAACCAGCCCTCGAGAACGTTGATGATGTTGCTCCGGTCCAAAATAAAATTGGCTTCGACGCTCCTGCTGCAAGAATTTAGCATGAAGCAGGATGACATCATATCATCTTAAGTTTTGTCACTCTGGGCTATGTAAGCAATGCTACCTTCAGATAAATGTCTGTATGAGTGAGTAGCAAACATGGAATTCATTCATGTCCAACATTCACATGTCAACAGGCCTAATCTATTGTGAGAACGTCGCTGCTTTCTGCCAGATACATTTTCACTAATCCCCCCCTACCCCCCCGGCAGCCGGATTAAATTACCATGAGTCAATTCTGACTTCTGATCATTCAGCTGACAAAGAAAATCTGACCCCCGTGTCAGCACCACATCCAGCCTTGGGCTGGTTTAACGGAATTTGGCACCGGGTCTACAAATCACTGGTGGTACACACCCACCCACGGCTTCACCGGCTCGTAACACCACAACGCCGGCGTAAAAAAAAAAAAAAAAGAAAGAAAAGAAAGTGTGTTTCCGTGTGTGCACGTCCTGCGTCTGCACGTCATTGTGGCAAAAAAAAATAGAACGGAAGCCTACAGGATCAGCGGAGCTAAATAAATAAGAAAAAGCAAAGTAAACAGAACTGGATTGAAGTAGCAATCAATCTCTCGTTTCCAAGGGCGACGCGCTAGCAAACTCTCAACGCCGCAAAGGGCAAACAAAACAGAAGATTTCAGAGCCAACAGACTGTATCCTGCAAATCATCTCTGCAGGAGCGCTACTGCAAGTTTAGACAACAGACTCTACCTGCTCTGTGGCATCTGCACACTCTGCAGAAGCCCACGAGAAAGACAAATGCACCTCGAACAAGAGCTACAGATGTGACCCTGCAGCTAACGTCGTGACGTACAGCAATCCGATTTATCAGCTTTGATGAATTCTTCTCTGTCAGGACAGCGTAGTACAGACCGGACAAGAGAAAAGAGGTGAACAGCCTGTGAAATGTGATAGTGCTACGACAAGAACACGAGTCTTGCCTTTAATAGGTTGCAAACCATGGGTGTCACTGAAACACAATGGCGTATCTGATAGGGGTTTCCCCAACAAGTTCGAAAAGTGCAGGGACGCCAATGAAATGTCGTGCAAAAGCATAACTCGTCCTTGAATTTTTTTTCACACATTTTGTCAAATCTAAGCGGGGATCCTGAGTTGCAGGCCAACAAAATCAAGGTGAAGGTGGGAGGAATTGTTCAAAACGTGTTTTATAAATGCAAACTGTGCGATGCATTTATATCCAGCAGCACCTCGGAAGAAACCGGTTAGCTTCTGCAAAAAGAAAAACAAAAAACTTTATTCTCAGGCTGAGCTTGGTTCCACCTGATTTATGTTCCTACGAAGTACAGAGTGACATTATGCACAGTGCTGCTGTGGCACTCGCCACTTGATTTTGAGTTTTTCTCAAAACTGATGTGAAAATATCTGAACTCATCTCACTTGAGCCGTTTCTTTCATTTTTAAGCATGCGTCACAGATCCAGTAAACAACCCCTTTGTTTTTATGATGATGCTAATGCTAACTGCTAATGCTGTATGGGTTTTTAGTAGCGACCTATTAGCAGCTGATTTAATCTTATTTGGAATCTGTCTTCTGTGCTTTTTTTTTATTTAATTTGGCCAATTTATATTGTGCAAGGTAAAGGGAGGTTGACTAAATAAAATAAAAAAACCCATCTAGCCAGCGCTACTAGGAATGGTTGGAGTTTGAGCCATTTTGTCACAAGTTTAGGAGTCTATGTGAGTAGCTGATAGAGGCATACCACAACTCTAACTGCAGAAATATGCACAAAGTACTGAGTCAGGGGGAGCTGAAAGTAAATGTTCACCACACTTCATCCTCTTCAGAAACATAATTAAACGACAGAAATTACAATTGTAAAGTATTTTTAAGCCATGAATGTTTGAGGAGCCTGTGTCAAATTCTGTGTCATAGAATTTGACACAGGCTGCTGAAGTGTCATTTAATTGACCTAGTAGAAAAGCTTCTATCTTTGGAGTTGGGGTCAAATGTGAAAAAGTTCAAGAAGTATCGACACATTAGCGAGGCCTTGTAAAACAACTAATCCCATCTATTTCTAGAGCTACGTGGGATGGAATGCACTGGGGTTGTCTAAAATGGTCATAATTGAAAAGTCTTGTTCCGACAACTGTAGAGCAAACAGCCAGGCATCACACAATAGCTTGTGTCCTCTTCAAAGGCGACACTTATCTTATCGCCCTTCACGGTTTAACGTTTAATGCCTGTGGGTTCTGGAAGTTTGCTGTAAACGAATATCATCTAAACCCGAATAGCATAATACCAAAGGACATACGAGACAGCCTGCAGAATGATCACAGCCTATTTTCTGATCAAGAAGCAAGAAGACCATCGTGGGAACATCTTAAAACCCAACTTCCAAACTCTGAATGCACCTATCCAGACGTCCTGTGATTATGTCTGTGACAATGATCCGCCGGTATTACATGAAGTCGAGCAGATCTCAACTAGAGCACAATTAGTGAGCGTTTGACCTTTGAAGCCCAGGGCGCCAGGGCCTCCTATGCTGGCATCCACAGCGGGAGTTTGAGGCGGAGATGTCACAAATCAAACCCGCACCGTTAAGATTATCTCTGCAGTCAAGGTCAGCTGCTTCGGTAGCTTCAAAGAGAGTCCACTTTTCACACACTCCGCTCCCACACTCGCTAATTTACAGCACAGTTCCTCACAGTGGTATGGGCCCAGCCTTTCGGAAAGATCCAACTCCGTTACTTCTATATTCCTTATTTTGTGGGATGTTAGCGTTGCTAACAATACCTAGTTAGGATGTGATTGAAGGGCTTCAAAGGACGTCTTAAACGACCCATTCAAACTTAAAGAGGAAGGAGGGGAAGAGGAGAAGGAAACAGAGGAGGAGCAGCTGATAACATTCTTTACCTTGTTGTAGTAATGGAGCTGGACAGAGTGCCATTGGCCGTCGCTGACTCCACCGGGGATGTAGGGAGACACCGTGGTTTTTGTTTCACCTGGGTGATCAATGAAGAACAAAATAAAAAGATGATTCATAAACCTTAATGTGCTTTTCTTCTCCCCAGAACCAGGAGGCGATTCTTTACACCTAACTTTGGTAGGTAGGGCTGGGTGTACTCCTGGCTTTATCCTGAATCTTTGAGTCGAGGTGAGAGAGTTTAAGACTAAAAGAGCTTAAACTCATAAATAGTTCTTATTTTCTCCCAGCGTTAACAATTAATTTGGACACAAGACTCATCATGCAACACAAGAAAAACAAAAGTCCAGGGAGGGTGTACTTTTGTTTGCCAAGGGCAGAAGCAACTTGCACACGGCAATCAATCCAGCTACAAATTAGCAAACACCACGGAAACGCGATGTATCTGCATGTTTTTGTATGTATGACTAAACAGGGAATGATCTTGTGACCTAAAGAAATCGACAATCTACCTTGATATTCCTCTGTCTTAAAGGTGACACGTAATTCTGATGATTCATGCGCCTAGCGTTTAGTCGTTTTATGGTTCTGAAGTAGGGCACAAGGACTTGGCCCGTCTCCCAAACCGGCTCCAACCCAAGATAATCATATTAGACTGGATTCCTCCTCCGTTCGGTGCCATGGGAAAGCGGCCCGAAAGGGAAAACAACAGTTGCCGGTACAAAGCCAGCGTGTTTGATCTGCAGTTCAACAGTTACCGACAGTAACAATGACTCTGGGCGTATGTCTGCCTGCACTTCAATGAGAGCTTGGCTTCAACTCATTCACTCTGTCAAAGCTGTAAACGTAAATCAAAAGCAAGCACACAATGCTAGTATTTATTTATGAGAGTCCGTTTAGATTATGAGCATTCATACATGACTTAATGTGGCAGAAAAACACATAAACAGTTCGGAAGATACGCAGTAAAAAAAAGCCTGACCTCCGGAGAAGGTAAGATGAATCTGTTCGTCAATGATCTCCAGGGCGATGAAGTCGTGTTTCTCATTGAACCTGCCGTTGTAGAGAAGCAGAGCATTTCTTTCTCGGGTAGCAAACCTGCAAAAAGAGCGATTCTTAGATATTTGGCAAATGTCACACCTAAAATGTTCCAACAGATCATGGGAAAATGTTCCAATTGATCGCTTGGTTGTAAACTCAACAGTTTACAACCAAGCATTTGGAAAATTATTTTTATCTTAGGGAATACAGAGCACTGTTGATAAAAATGTGCTACTTTCTACCATAAAGTTAAAAGGACAATGTCAAATGTCTATTTTATCTTTTTATAAGATGTAACAAAAAATGACTGCTCAGTCTCACAGATGGGTTTGTGTCTAGGTCTGCAAAGGACGAACCATTTCCAATACATTACCATGAACTTTAATTTGAGCAAAGAAATTTTGGAAATATATATATATATATATTGAATTGGAAACTTTTCAACGCCCCATTAAAAGTTCACCTTTAGTATCTGAAATCAGAACCAGTATTGGTGCAAAACTGAGACACTTTTGATTGGTGTGCCTGACTGGTGACCTGTCTGAATTTTTGCTTTATCTCCAAACTTAAGTTTCCTGTATAACTATTGGTACCATTTCCAAGTCAAACAGACTTGGGCTGTGAGACTAAAGACCTTAAAGACCTTAAAGATGGCTGTATGATAAAATAATAGCTCCTGAGAAAAAGGTCTCCTTGCCAAGGAAAGTATACAAAGGATTTGTTGCTCATTGATGAAACCATTTCCGTGCCTTAAAAGATTCACGAGTTGTACCATCCGGGCACTCGTGTGTTTTAGGCGGGTACAGAGTTCAGAGGCGAAGCTGAGGTTTGGAGTGGAAGGTGAGGGCAGCGGAGTCAGACAACAGATGCCAGCGAGTCCAGGAGGGCAGGAAGTCAGGATGGCTGTAGTCAAGCACTGATAAGGAAAAACATCACACAGCCTTTCCTGTTTTTACCCACTTTAAACCTTTTCTAGCCCTCACGCTGTCGATGAATTCAAAAATATCGGTCTCACCTTTATTAGCAGTGGCAACAAAACGTGGGTGTTATAACTTACCTCTTCGTATTCATATTTACTGTGAGAGAATAAGAAAACTTGCGCAACCAGCTGTTGTTTGTCCTCCAGCACTTTCAGGTTTGTGGAGAGTGTGAGAAACAAACCTCATTAAGTTGCAAATTCAGATGTGGTGTGTCTCGCTGCAATGAATAAGCGTGTACATGCCCGGGCCTGCCCAAGCTATACTTTAGCTCATTGAACTCTTTATGTTACCATTTACTACACAACTGCTTAGACGGGTCTGCACTCTGTTGCCATTAAATGTAGAATTTCATTGGTTAAGAAAAAGGAAATTTTAGAGCGACACTCATAACTATGCTAACTAGCATATCAAGCTATTTAGCAAATAAAAGGCTCTTAATTGACTTTACATGTTGAAGATTCTAGATAAAGAACTGGTTTTCATAGCATCTCTCTATCTTTATATGGAGTTTTATATATTTCAGTTGCATTTAATTGAAAGAAACTAACTAGCTAGGCAGTTTGTTGCTACCAAGCTAATGTTAGCTTATTGAACTACTGTTAGCAGCCCAAGCTACACTTATTAGCTGTTTCTGGAGCCGAGGAACGGCTTTGATAACACAATTTTTTAAAAGAATCTACAGTTATTTATGTAGACAACGTTAAACTGTTGAACTAGAACTGCCATTAGATTATTTGTTGCCGTAAGAATTCAAGTCAGAAATGATTAAATTTAACCGTAACTGTAACAGGTGGAGTTACAGCAGGCCATGCTTTTCTAATTGAACATGAAGACAGGCTTCTTATTCCATGTCTAGTTTGTTGTTGAGGATGTAAAAGTAAAAAATAAAACATAAATAAATACACTAAAATTAGTTTTGTTTGTTTTTTTTATATTTGTTTTGTAGCTCATGTGTATTTTAAGCCCCATGTGGCAAACAGTTTGGATACCACTGAACTTGAGTTTTAGAAATACATTTTAGTTGCCCTTTTTAATGTGTCTTGCAATTTTGCGTATTTTCTAATTACGGTAAGTTGCACACAGGAAAATGGTTATTCCTTAGAAACTTGACCTGAAAAACTGCTCGTCAAAGAAAGAAAAAAATTACTTATTATAATCATGTAACGACATAGTGAAAAAAGGTACATACATGAAGGAAACGGTGAAGTGGAACCTTTGCCGGAGACCCCTGAACGTTACGAATGACTGGCCGGGGAAGCTGCGGGTGGTCATTTCACAGTAAGGCTTCTCGAACTCCCCTGGCGGACACTCGCACATGAAACCTCCAGCAAGCCGGTTGACGCATTTCCCACCGTTCTTACAAACACCGGGAACACAGCGGCCCGACGACGCATTCACCTCACAATGCTCGCCTAAAAGGAAAAAAAGCAGACTTTCAGTTAGGCAGCGTTTATATATCGCTTCTGTGAGCTCTTTTGAGATAACGTGCAGTGCAATGGCAGATGATTAATGACCATGTTGTCTTATTAGATTATCGTTAGTTTAGCCTTTCTCTGAAGCATTCTTTGCACCCTTGACTTAAATCCAGACTAGTGTAATCGGTCTGGAATTCAATTCTTAAAAAAAAAAAAAAAAGTCTTTGAGAGAAGCTTATGTAGCCGCTGCAGCGCCTTGCAAAAGTATGAGTTGCATGCCGCTTGAACATTTTTATGTTTTACGATGGTAGAATTAGAAACTTCCGAGTACTTTAATGGGAGGTTTTGTTATAGACCAACACAAAGGAGTGTGTCATTGAGTAGCTGAAGGAAAATGATGCAGAACTTTCACATTTTTTACTTTTGTTTTTAGTAATGGCAATCAAAAAAGAGTGGAAGTAAGTGTGAACTAGAACTTCCTTTTCTAAATCAATATTAAAGAATTATTGACCTAAAACAACTTCCTACACTCTGTTGAAAAGTTATTTGTAAGTTTGTTTTGGCTTATTTCAAGTGTACTAAGATATTTGCAGTAGAAACTGTGCAAATAAGATCCCTGGTAACATTTTGTGTTTTTGAAGTGCTTCTTTTTAACTCGTCTGTAAAAATGTTGTTTGCATCCTGGCATGACTCACTTCCCAGCTAAACAGATTGATTCAAGTGTGGGAATGATCAAATCTGTTATATGAGATTTCCTAACTTTCAGTCCTATCATGGGAAATTCCTCTTTAATGAACACACTAAGGTAGCATAGTTCAAAATCGGCAAACTGAGCCCAGCTTCCTGGTCCTATTAATTTAAATTCCTGACAGAAATATCCTCTGCTATATGTCTCCTGTGCGGTGTGTCCACCTGCCATCATCCAGACATGATCTCCCCACCCCGGGCGCATACAGACCCCCATCACATCACAGCTTGGAACCAGCTAATGGCCCTTCTATCCTCAACATAATCCTTTTTTCCGAAAGGGGAGAATTATAAGGATCCGTTTCCCCGTAATGTAGGAAACCCAAGGAGAACAGATCAACTCCCGCCCCTGCTGTCATCAGGCCCATAATGGGCCCTGATGGCCCCGACTATCCAGAGTTGAACTGTGACCTTCAAAGAGGGGACACTGAGATGTAGGAAAGGGAAATATGGAGGCTGAGTGGACAAGAAGGCATGGGAGAGGCAGGCGAAAAAGCCCTGTGAGTGACAAAGGCAGATATAATCAGGTAATTGCATCAGATATGAGGAAGAGAAAGAAGAGGGGGAGGCAGAGCATTGGAAGAGATGGACGAAGATGAGGCATGAGTACTATCGGAGGCCGCCACAGCTCTATTAGGGGGAGACAGCGGCGCGGAGAGGACCAGGTATCGAATGTACGAGAGGGAAGTACAGCAGGAAGATCACTGACACCAGGAAATATTTCACTAAGTGTTTCTAGTGGGAAGAATGGACCCGTCCAAGCCTTCCACAACTTCTGCCACATGAACTCTGGGTTGAGTCAGAATCAATCCCAGCAACCAGATGAATACTGGCTGGGATTCTTTTTATCACACCAGCCTTTAGCTTAAATATAACAAACATTAAAGTTCTCTTAGTGTGATCATTAAATGCAAACAGCAAATTTTAACCAAGTGCAGTTTCAGAATTTCTTCTAAAAAAGCTAAATTAAAAGCCAGTTGTGCACTGTTGGTGTTTACATGTAGAAAAATTAGACATAACAATAAGCACAAATTAACAATATTTAATCTGCTGCCAAGCTATGCAGATGCTCCATCTGTACCACAAAAGATTCATCACCTCATTAGGCCGAATGTTTAGAGTGACTCCAACTGATGGCAGCCTGACCTACTTTCTGATTAATTAAATTAATAATTATTTGACTCCCCGCCCCCTAAGTGCATTAAGCATTTGATGTAATGCATTACAAACTAAAACCAGACAATTTTATCTGTGGAAATCTCAAATTATGAGTCAAAAATAATGTTTTAAACCTTTATGGGAATTTATCAGAAAATATTTCCTTTCTTTTCATTTTCACTACTGACTGCTTTGACTTGTCATTAGTGTCAAATTAGAAGAAAAGAGTTTAAAAATCCTTCACTACCAAACTTGTGTGTCAGGGTTAAAGTAGTTTTGGTCCTTCGGCTAAACGTTATTTGATACAAGATCTTAGCATTCCACACACCTTTTGACAGTGATAAATCTTCTGTATTGGATGTGTGCAGGTGGCTATGCATTCAAGATTACAAAACATTGTTTTTCTTTTCTGCAGTGGGGTCAAACCCGTTTCAACATTTGCTCCAAAAACTAGTCAGAGCAGTTTGGCTGTGCTGCTGTACACATGTAAACCACTGTCAGGAGAGAAATTAACTGGATTAGCAGACGATTACACCAAGTTGGTAAATCCGAATCGTAGATTACCTGTGAAGTCTTCCAGGCACTCGCAGGTGTACCCGCCTTCTCGGCTGCGGCACCTTCCGTTGTTCTTGCACGGCCCCGAGTAGCAAAGGTCGATCTCGGTTTCGCAGTAGTCCCCGGTGAAGCCCACTGGGCAGCGGCACCGGAGCCCGTTGATGGGATGGATGGGCCGGAAAAGAACCGTGTTGGAGGCGATGAACGGCGGCGAGCTGTCGAACTTCAGCACCGAGACGCACTTCATGTAGTTCTCGCAGGGCTCCCGCAGACAGATGTTGTCATCGAACGGCAACACCTAGAGAGAGGACATCATCGGAGTTACGTCGACATCGTGCACCTCTTTTCTATTTTGCACCCAGCTTTCACTTGTGGGCTACCTCCTGAGAGGAAATCAGCCTCAGCAGCGTCCTGTTCAGGTAGATCTGCTCCTGGAGGTCCTCAGAGGGGAAGAACGTCCCTTTACCGGGCGTGCCTCCGGGCTGGAGCGCCGAAAAGGTGACGTTCAGGATGGAGCCCTGCACGTCGGTGTCGTTCTGGATGTTGAACACAAACACGGCCTCCCGCTTGGTGGACAGAACGGCCGCCACTCCTTCCAGGAAGAGGCTGAGGAGGGGAGACAGGAAGCGCTCCTGCGACATGTTCTCCAGGCGCACCGTGATGCTGTTGGTCAGCATGTCGTCGGTGATGATGGTGACGCGCAGCGTACACGTGGCTTTGACTGTATGGAGGCCATCTGGAAGAAACAGACATTGGGCGAGTTAGTGACAAGACTTTGACTTTTCAGATAATATCTAACTATCCTATGATAGTTAGATATTAGAGGATATCTCATCATTTTGTTAGGTTTTTTGTGCGTATATGGAGGATGCTGTGAAACAGAGTTGACCATCCCTCACCCGTTACCACACTCCAACAGTTTACCTGCAGTAAGAACAACTTTTGCTTTTATGTCACAGATAAACAGATTCAGATCAAGTTCCATCCATCCACTGTCTACATCAGTTTATCCTGACAGGGTCGCGGGGTCGTTGGGCGAGAAGTGGGGGTATAACCTGGACAGGTCGCCAATCCATCGCAGCTGGATCAAATTATTCATTTTAACTATAGAGTAATACTTTCTCTAGTGTTTGTTTTGTTTTCACGTTAGCCTAAAAGATTCATCCCCTGTGGGGAAAAACAACAGTCTCTACAGTCACTTTTTAAGTGTGATGAAGTTATGAGTCACCGCCAGCAGACATTCTAAAAACAGAGATCATAAACAAATCTGCTCCTGTAGCTGCAACAACAAAAGCTTTAGTGTGTGCGTTGTGAAGCGCTTCTTGTGTTGAGAAGAGTTACTGACATCAAATACTGGCAAAATCCAGCTATATATATAATTTGTTCTGCCAAAAAAAAAAAAAATCAATCAATCAATCAATCATAAGGCAGTTTTGAATACTTGCATTTGTGTCCTCAGTTAAAGTCATTGCAGCTGTTAAATTGTGGGTTTCTATATTTCTGCTACCATGATGCTCAATTGTTGATTGGTTCTGTCTGGTTCCACGCATGACAAGTTTGGTTTGTGGGTTAAAATCCCCCCCAGCGTTCCCAGTTTAATAGATAAAAACAATTATGTGCTGCTTGTTTTGAAAACCAACGAGCTCCGTTGGCCGACTGATGAGCCAAGAACAATAAACAGAGGGAATAAATATTTTTATTGGCCCCTGGCAGCTCAGCAGAGTATCAATATGCAAATGCTGCTTTAATAGGAAAACACATAAATGTGTCAGTCAAATCCTTCAAAATCAAAAATGTATTTTGAAATTTGTTCTCTTTCTGACTCCATATGATGTGGAAGGTGTATTTTTATTTTCCTTAAACATAAAATTCAATATAATAAAATTTTGGAAAATTGCTCTTTGTAAATAGGTGGGTCATTATTTGCCCTTCTGAAATGTTTATGGGGCTAAACAAGACTTGTCTAATGGATTTCACTTGTCCAAAAAAAACAAATCAATTATTGACAAGACCAAGTGAATTAAAAACTCTTCTATCTATTTTTTTCCACCCAATATATGTTTAACGTGTAGAAAAGAATGATGAAGATCAATTAACACAGTTCAGAATTAGCATAAAAAAGGATTGAGAAAAATCTGTTGACAGGACATTATTAGTCATGCAATCCACATTTGTGGCTCACAAAAATGGAAAATGCTAAAGGCAGAGTCAGTCTAGCAGTTTGTCACCGACAACATGAGGCGACCCAGTAGATGTGAGGAAAAACCTTTTCCTTGTCAAGAGAAACAAAAATGTAACTTTCACCTACAGCTAATAATTTGTGGGAAAAACTTTTATATTGCCCTACAAGTTACTTGAGCTACCATTTAATTTGGTCTATCACAAAAACTACAAATAAATACTACTATTGCAACGCATTTCCAAGTTCTGGTGCCTTTGGAGAGAGCGAGAAGGTTATACATTGGAGAGATCTCAGTCTGGGTGACATACAGCTGAGGACAGCTGGTGGGGCCAGATGAAACCCCACAGAGGGGGGATAATACTGTTGAAGCTACACTGTTAAAAGGGTCCGATTGCACGGCTTTGCAGTCATATATATGTGAAATGTGTGTGTGTGTGTGTGTGTGTGCGTGCGTGCGTGTGCGCGTGTGTGTGTGTGTGTGTGTGTGTGTGTGTGGTGGTGGCTGAGCTTTAAGGGTGAAAGGGTCGTGCTGATGCTCAACCACAGGTGCCCTGTCACTATTACAAATGACATCATTCCTCAAACCTAGTAAAAACTCGCTGGCGGCCAGACGCTCGGTCTGCAGAAGCCAAGTGTGGACAGGTCAGTCAATCAGCTCCGGCTAACAGCTAATTCATCCACAAGGTCAACTCTAATCGAATAACTCACATCAGCAAATGCCAGGAGGAGAACTAGTTACTACAAATAAGTAGAACCTTTATGACACATACTACCCCGATCACTCACCGAGACCGCGAAATTATCCAGCAGTCGTGATGGATTGAGTCGCTGTAATGTGGTGGAGTCTAGGTGCTCATTTAGCACAACGTGCTAACAGACAGACTACACCTGTCTCTTCCCAAAGCGTCTGGGACTGCTCCATTATCCCACTTGCCGCCAGAGATCCATCACCTGTCCCTCTTTAAGACACACTTCCTGCGTTGAGTCCATTACGCTGTATACACAGTCGTGATTAAGGAAATAACAGTCCGCCCCGATGGCTTGATCTTCCACACACACATAGGGGCGCATACCTGCTCAGTGCCAAGTCAAACATTAGACCAGCATCGTCACACTGCTGTGTAACAAAGTAGGTCCTGACACAATCTGCTACCAGCGTGCAGAAATCACAGAGCTCCGTACAACTGCCATTTACAGTTTAATTTGTATTTATACCCTCTGCTTCCGCAGCGAAACATTGAAAACTATCCGTGTCCCTCAAATAATGCTACTAATTTCCTTCCAAAGTGGGAGGGGAGATCGGCACCATTGAGGTGCAGTGATTATAGCCCTGGGAGCAGTAATGTAAGCCACCGAGGAACTGTGGGAACGCCAGTAAATGGAAGATACATGATAAAGATGCTGTAAAGAAGGAATTCATGAGGCAATATTTCGTCTTTCCAAAGCATCCCGACCAAGACTATTTATAGGAGCCCACCAGCTGCTAGCATCGCACACGTATGGAGAGGATGGGTTGGACACTGGAAAGGGTGCGACGGGAACATATGCCAGGATAAACAGAGTCCTGTGCGCTTTAAAATGCCATCATTACATACACACCGATGTCGTGGAGCAACAGTTGTGGGAACGGGATGTTAGCAAAAATAAATAAAAATTCTGAGAGCAAACTCTTGCTTGAGTTCATTTAATACGCATGTCTTCTTATCTTAGCTGACAAAAACTTGGATTGTTCTTCCCTTGCAATTTTTGGCAGTCGGTATTTTCCACCAAACCAGGTGGTGCAACAATTTACAATGGCAAAACATGACATGTCTACACAAAACCTTGTGCAGTACTACCACAAAGAGGACCATCTCTGTTCTACTCAACACTCTTTGGGTGTCTTAGAGGGTGAGGTCACCATGTAGTTGGGTGGCCCCAGAGTCCGAAAAGTAGCACAACATAATCTGTATGCGACACAGACATGAGATAACGAAACAATGGACAACATGGAAGCTATGTTGAACATTTTGCTCCGACTTTGGTTTTTTGTCAGTCTCAGTCGCTGGCAGGTCAGATTGTAAGAGAGCCATTCTTGTGAAGTAACCAGTGACTCCACTTCCTAGCCAGTCAATAGTCTTCTGATGTTTTCAGCCCAACTCTCTGCTTGGAACCCCAGTGAAGTTGGTTAAAAAAAAAAAAGGGACTGGAATCACTTAGCTGATACTGATGGGCGACGGTGTAACCGTGCATAGTGGAGTCAAGAGGCACTGAGAAGGTGTTTGATGAAGCTGCTTTGTGAACAACTTCAGCCAGATCTTGGTGTGCATTCTAGTACTAAGAATTTGGTTTTAACTTGGCACTAAACATTTATTTTGACCATCAGACCATCTACCTGAATTTTTCTTTACCGTTGCAGAGTCACCATCCAATATTTTGGATGGGCTTTATATGCTCAGTTAGCACACCAAACAAAGCAATGCCATATCATCTCGACAACACTCTTCAGTGTGGATGCCTTTACTGTATGAAGAAAACTCAAATGTATATGTTGTCAGAATTAGTGAGGTGTTCAAGTCAAAGGAAGCTGCACGGTTAGAATGACGCTGCCTCTACTACACCTAATATAAAATAGCTTGACTCGTCATGTCATCAAGGGGAAAAGTAAATGTGCTTTGAACACTTTTTTACATATTAAAGTTCTTAAAGAGAAAAGTCAGTTTCAAACAAAATCGTACAAAATCTTGAGAAAACGTTTTGGAAAAACCTGAACTAACCCATGTACTGTTTTAGTGGTGTACTAATGTGGCTTCAAACTGGTTTTACAAGTGTAGAAAAACAAAGTCAGGTCTTTGCTGTGTTTATTATGAACTAGCCTTGGCTTAGGCCATGTAGGAGTCTCCACTACAACTGGTGAGGGAGACACAGGTGATCAGAGCAATGTAAGACAAATCACACCAGTGACACATTTGTGTCTATGTGTAAGGACAAATGACCAGGCACTTAGGAACACACATGCAGACACACACAGGGGGAAAAAAAAGCTGCTAAATGTCAAGTGTCAGTGTGCCTCTCTAAACACATAGATCTGGCTTTACCGCAAAACCACACACGGATTCTACACATGGCTTGAGCTCGTCACGTCCAACAGGGTGTCGACACACGCTGTTGCCAGCTGTCACCGTCCCTGACAAGCACACAGGGATTTCAGAAACCCACAAGTATGTAAAAAAAAAAAAAAACATACACACACACACAAAGAGAGTGTGTGCGCATTGAAGGAGAGTGGATAGAGTTGTCAAATAGTCACATGAAGGCCACTATCAGGGCAACAGAAAGTGATAGTTAGAGTTGGGTTTATGTTACAGGACATTTTGAGGCGGATAACCGAAGGGGTGCAGCCATTTTCTACTCTGGTGGCCGAACCCCTCCCCTCCCCAACTCCTTGGTGTAAAAGCTAACAGGGGTGTTTAGTCAGCTAGTTAGCGGCAGGGTTAATAAAACAACAGAGGACCAACAGCACATTTGTAACCCTGACAGTTGCTGCAGAGAAACAGCAAGACCACCACAAATTCCCCAATCAGCACTAAGAGTACTGATACCCTTAAAGTGTGGCATTAACCGTGGAGGCCTAATAGAAAGCAGCAGGAGGGATGGCTATTCTTATTTATATATTTTTCTGCCCGGCAACACTTTTAAAACATTGCTAAACATTTTACAGTAAAGCATCCAATAAAAAGTGAGCTCAGGTGCTTTAAAATTCCCAGAGAGCGCTCCAGGAAACCCTCCCTCTATTCAACGCCCCCTCATCCTTCCTCTTCAGAAAAAAATAGCTTTTAAATATGTGACACAAGACAAAGTCTGAAACCCGAGTTCCTTTCAGCAGAATTTAATCTGAAAGCTCTGGTTCAGTTGGACGGACCCGAACATGTTCAGGACAAAGAAACACCAGGGATTCAACTCTTTAGACTCTGTAAGATGGCAGAATTTCCTTTTGTTGTTTAATAATTGCCAAAAAAAAAAAAAAAAGGAAACCCCCCCTTAATTTTTACCACCCCTGGTAAAGATTTACATAGATTTAGGTTTGAAATAAATTGAGACCCCAAGATGCCACTATCTACCTGATATATATAAACTTTTCAGGTTTATATATCTGGAAAACAGGAAGTCATCGATCACTGATTAAATTAAAAACAAACCAAACAGATATAAAAAAGTAAAAAGAATTTCATTCATACTTAACTTTTTCTTTCCACGAGGAAATAAAACCTTGTTTCTACATTTTGCTACTTTGTACCATTGCTACTCTATGGTGGACACTAACTGTCAACTGTCTCCACCAGATGCCACGAATCTCTTTTTGCTACTCCTATCATCTTTTTATTTCTTTGTAACCATGTGCTGTTTCAACATTTTCATTTTTAACAAAGAAAATAGTTTCAGTAACCAGAATTGTTTTGTGTGTGTGACTGACAAAATGCCATCATCAGATCGTGTGTCAGCAGGCTGCAGAAGCACCGACAGACATCCTGTTTGCCCAATGCAGAGGGAAACCGACAGGAAAAAAGTAAGAGAGAAAGAGAGACAGCAACTCAATCAAAGTATCATTAATCAAAAGACATACAGCCAGCTTTGGAAAATACTAAAAGACAGGAAATGGAATGAGAGGGAGATCTGTCTCTGCAAAACTTGAGGGTTAAAATGGAAACAATAAAAAAAAAAAAAATGCACAGGAAAATAAAACTTTAGGTAGTTGAGAGGTGATGGCTAGAAATTCACAAAATGTTGTGAAATAAAAAAAAAATGAATAAAAAGCAAGTGCTACAGGTAAGAAAAAGCATTATCTCCCTTCCTACGGAGTTATGCTTTTAAGGTAGCAGCTTCCACTTTTTCAGAGTACTTTTTAATGTCTCTGTGAGTTAGATACATAGACTAAAACCAATCAATTAATTAGATACTATCTATTATTTCCTGGCAATATGTTATTAATGCTGACAGGAAATAATAAAAGTTTAAAATTCTCCAGCTTTTAGCCTAAAGCTAACAGGTTGTGCTAATTGTTTTTCTTTTGTTACATAAACATAATTTTACACAATGGAAAAGAAATGTATAAAGTTTGTTTGCATGCGTTTAAATCAGTGCCCCTTTTCTAACCAAATCCCACTTCCCAGTTTTATACTCAAGTGAAAGTTGACCAATTAAAAATCAATAAATTTCACATAATTAAAAACAACAAATAAAAAAGTGAAAACTTTGCTAATTTCCAACTGCCACTATGACAATATACCAAGATCTTGGAAGAACCAAATAAACTAGATTCCAGTGTGTTGTGTCTCCTAGACCACACCTTTAATCAAATTAAAGCTATATCATGTTTTATTAACCATCACCGAGTCCCTAGCAACCTTCGCGCCACAATTAATTATCAGTTAATTAAGCTAATTGTATGAAAAACTGCAACACTTTAATCATATCTACAGTCACCTTGATGTTGTGACGGAGCATCTTATGGCTGTGCTTTAGCAAAATGACAACGTCCCGCTCAACAAGCGCTTGAAAACAAAACTGCTGAAATTGACCTTGGGCTAATAATCCCTCTGAATGAGGTAAGTTCCAGGAAAGAAAATTCCCTCTCAAACACGACTGCTTCATATTTGTCATGAATATGAGTCACTTGTTAGGCCGTAATCATTACTCCTCAGAGGCTCCTAACGCAAACATGAGCTAACTGAGTGTAGATGATTAACCACAGGAATGTTGGAGGCAGCAGGTGAACAGACGCAGAAACGAACGGTGTATTACTTCAAAGACAGGAAGCTTTGAGACCAGGCTCCTACTGTACTTCACTCCAATGCATTAAAAACAACTTTTTGGCATCAAAAGACCAAAGTCTCATCAATCCGTCCACACCTGCATGAGTACAGTCACATCTGAAGGCTGCTCTGTTCTTCAGCACCAAGCGAACCCTCAACAGGCATTAGGAGTCTTGACAAGAGAACAAGTCACTTGCATGCTCATGCATTTCTATATATATAGATAGATATATGTGTGTGCGTGTGTGCATGAGTGTGAGTGCATCTGGAAGCATTTAGTGAAAGCTCTCTCTCATCTCTCTCCATGAGCGGTCGGTCATATATTTTTTGCAGGTATGCCTCTCTCTCTCTGACGGATCAAAGTGTTTAGGAAAGGGAGCAAGCTTTTAACGCTCAATCAGACACTTGGAAAGAAATCTAAAAGACACGCAGGAAGTCAGATGATGGTGAAATCTTAGAAATGGGGACCAAAGCCCCAGACCGACGAACAGAGGAAGGCAGCAAAGTATACGGAGTAGGCAAATGGCAATAAATAGGAGGGAGAAACTTGGCGAGATTTCTTTAAAGTTGGTGTGAGACAAAAAGGCAAACCGTCAGACGTTCCAAAATAAAGCAACAGTCTAAGGAAACAGGATAGAAATACTCGACATGGTTTAAAGGCAATAATAGAAGACTTTGATAATTGCAGTTGTTACTGGGTGATTTCTCTACAACACCTGCAGGCTGTCAGAATGAGCCTAATGGGTCTTTCCCCCCTGCCAACCCCTATTTCTTCCTCCACTCTCTTGTAGTAATCGCAGTAGTAGGATTAGCCCTTTCTTTTCCACGTTCCTTATAAGCTTTCATAAATTAAAAACTCAAAACAGGCGACACAATGGACCCCTTTCTCTTCTGGACTCAGCCGGGGAGCGGGTAAGGCCCAGGAGTTGGGTCAGTGGATAGAGGGCCGGCTGACAGGGGGGTAACATCCGAACCACAGCCGGAGAACAGGTGGTAACACACCGAGACAAACCGCCTGAACCAGAATCAGTCGCTCAATCAGTTCAGAGGAGAGAAAACAGGTGGGCTGACAGGCTTACGGATGATGAGTCAAGCAGGAGCAAAGGACTAAAACTCCGGGTTTGAAAAGCAGAAAATCTGTTCATACATATCATGCTATAGAAACAGCTTCACATCAGTATTCAAACAAGCAACCCTCATTTGGCCTAATCTAACCGAATCAGCTGATTTCTTAAAGGTGACAACACTTTTCTCTAAGTTTTCAAGGGTTATCACGATACAAGTAGCGTTGTCCAGAATAAGCCTCAGGCTACCACCTCTGATAAATTATCTCTCCTATCTACAACCGTTTCTGGATGTGTTTCAATTGCACTCCAATTTGCTGATTTAGGGCTGTGTTGTCATCTCTGTGTACAACTTCCTTACACTCTTTATAGCAAAGTATAGAGTGGGTCAGAAATTTGCAAACAAGCAAATGATCAGTTTGACATCTGCTTGGAATCCCTGTCTGATTTGAGGACCAAGCTGTGTTCAACTTTCAAACACTTGACAAAAAAAATGTCCACGTCAGAAAAAAGCAAGAACCCTTGTGAAGATGTTGAGGAACATCCCAACAACCACTAGACTACGATAAACTTGAATAACTTACTACTTCAAAGTCAACATCCCAAGGTTTGACTGCAATGTGCAGCAGCCCTACATGAACAAGAAAAAAAGTTTTACAATCAGATGATCATGAGCCTTTTGGTGCACAATGATAAGAAAAGTGGGTAGGCTTTCTAACTGTAGTAGTCTGAAAGTCTTATTCTTACAAGATAAAGAGTCGGTGGGTTGCATTCGTTTGCAAAACTGCTCAAAACTTTGCCCGGGTCTTCCTGCCTCTGATTGCATGAATTAATAGACAGGCATTCCCCCAGAAAATCTGCTAAGACCGGTGGTAGGGGAGTCCACTAGCGGTCCATGGTGTTTTTGGGTTGAAAAAATATACAACATATTCAAACAACTGCATACCATATCCCACATCCTGTAGACCAGCTTCTTTATTGATCAGCTAAACGACCGGGTCGCACTTTGACGTGACTTAAGGAGTTCTGACGCCTGTATCATCGCTGCATCAACGTCTTAGCTTAAAACACAAAGGACTTTCATACAGCCTTCCACCTCTGCCCTTAGTGGACGTACTTAAGCAGAGCGCTGAGGGGCATCGGGTGCCAAGCCAAGAACCGCCCCAGCTTGAGTATCTATGTCCCATTTAGGATCCCTGGGAGAGAGTGGTGAGAAGAATAGAAGCACTGTTTGTGATAAGACAACACTAAACCAAACCCTGCACGAGGAGACCAGACCAGACAACGAGAAATGGCAGCAGTGAACACCTGGCTTATTTTAGTGCCCGAAGGTTGACTGGTGTCAGTGGCCTGTTTAGTTCGCCGCCTGGTAAAACTACAGCCAAAAAGAGGAGTAGAATTTTGGAGACTTTGATCAATTCTGCTGCTAACACTGACATTTGGATGGCATCAGCTGAGTGGGTGTAAACTAGATTAGGGTTTTGATGAAAACCTAGAGGCTGAAGGAGTTTAAGAAGAAAATGTGGAGAATGGGGGAGAAAAAATGGAAGTCTCTGAGAAAAACAAATTAAGTCTGTTTAAAACACTCATGGAAACACTCTCTGTATTCTAAAGTAATCAGGCGTCATGCGGTGTTTGTCTTGCCTGCCTCATGCAAACTCAATTGGAAGATTTCAGAGTGCAGCAGCGACAACACAGAATTAGAGAGACACTTTAAGCTCTGTTAGTGCAGAACCCAGCCGTCTCAGTCTGAACTCTGTCTTGAAGCGTCCCTTTCTCACGTCTGTCTGCCTTTCCCTTGAGCCAACTAATAAAATTAAAGCCTCCACATCCCCTTATTAAAGGTTCAGAGTTCACAGCTTCCAGGTGTCATCTGGCTCTGTTTTCACAAAATAATACCGTGCCAGAAAAGAGAGAGAGAGAGAAAAAAAGGGCTTTATTCTGTTCAGACAGACGACAGAAGAGCTACATAAAGTATCAGTGAATTGCTTCTCTGGTCTTGCATTTCACAACACGAGTCACTATTTTTGCAAAATAATTTCGCGTATTTCAGAGTCCAAGAGGTAAACTGAAGTAGTTTTTTTTTTTGTACAGATTAATTAAAATGACCAAAAAGCTGAGTGAGAGACCACCGCGTCACACTTCACCCACAAGTTCCGACCTGCAAACTGCAAATTACCACCAGTTCTCGACATCATGTAAAAACTATAATGAGCATCATTACAGCTGGAATGAGCTGGAAGATGAGAAGAAAACTATGTGTCCCGTGGTCAAAAGTTCATGTTACAAATTTCGCTCTCTGTGAATATCTTCAATACGTCTTTTTTTTTTTTTCTTTTTTGCCACTGTCTTAAAAAAACACACACACCAAACTGGAATAAATGCAATCCAAGTCACCAAATCACACCTATAAAAGTAATAGCACAACAGGTACGGTTAATTCAGCAATTTTTAGAGGAAAAACCGAAGCCAGAAGCAGCTGCTGGTGAATCATGTAGGGAGGAAACCTTTCGTCAGAATGAACAAGGAAGCCTTGAGGGAAAATAAATGGAGCAAAACAAAGGATTCCTACAACTTTAAAGGTTCAAGATTTTATCAGACTGAACTTTCCAGAAGATTTAGAACCTATTACTTCATTTTAAAATAAAAACACACAGGATTGCTAGAAATTTATAGCAGAACATTTTATGACGAGGTGGGCTTAAAAGCAGGGATGAAAGTTAGATTCCCAAGAAAGAAGGAGACAAGGAGGGAAAAGGCAGGAGGACAGGAAAATGAACACAAGGGTGGAAGATACCAAGGAGATAAAGAAGTAAGGGCACAAGGAAGAAATGAGGAAGGATGCAGGATAGAAGGATGGAAGGACACAAGGAAGAGTGAAAGGAAAATGACTTTTCGACAGAGGGATAGGCAATAAAGTCCAAGGAAATAAATATTGTTCCATCCTAAAAAAGTCACAATGGAATAGTTTAGAGCAAAACACTTGAATGCGTTTGAGCGGCCCATTCAAAGTCCACACCTAAATCAAGTCGAAAATCTACGGCAAGACCTGAAAATGAAAATTTACAGAAGTTTCCCATTCAATCTGACTGATCTTAAAAATGCTGCATAATATAGCTCAAGATTGCTGCGTTAATCCAAAAAATATCCATAGTAAGAACACTGTCAGACATCTTCCTTTGACTTTGCATCTGCTTATCGCATAACACTGAAATGAAATGCAATCATAGTTTTTTTTTTGTTTTTTGTTACAAACCAACTAACCATAGAAAAAATTCAAGGGGAGTGAATACTTTTGCAAGGCACCAAATCGGCTTCTACTTGTGGTGCGGTAGATTGGTCGCAGAATTAGCTCACTCTTAAGTCCTTATTTAACCAATTGCAGAGAGGTGAAGAGTCAAAAAGGCCTTTCTCCATTTTGTAAAGAGGAATCACTCAACTTTAACCAAGAATGCCCACACACACACACACACACACACACACACACACACACACACACACACACATTCTTCCACTGACAGCTGGCCGTGCTCTCCACTCTGGATATCCCTAACAGGACACAAGCACCAACATATTACTGCGACCACACAAACAAACCCAGTTCTAACACTAATTTGCACATACACTTAAAACACAGACCCCTTCTTACATGCCGGTATGCGCACAATGCCTCTCTTTTTCCCTGTACTATCAAACCATCGATCCCACTTGATAAGCTAACTGGACAAATAGTTGCTTTAGAGGAGGGGGGAGTGCACAGCGATCAAAAGAATCCTCGCAGGTTGGTCCACACCGCTCTCTTAAGAGCTACCCAGCCATGAATGGCCTAATCGGGCCCAAGTATCCATTACACCGATACCAGATCTTTCTCCCGGCCTCCATCGCTGGTCGGCGACTTCACGTGCATCTGCACTCTGTTTCTGCATTCTTGTGCTTACAACGTAATTCAGGTGAGCTTCATTCCAGCGGCTATAGCCCGTCAAGCTATGCCCAAAAAAAATCAAACCAAGAAAGAAAGTTTAATCCTTCACCCAGAATTAGGAAAATGTAAAGAAATATATACTTCTCTGTAGAAGTTTTCACTTTGTAAACACCTCACTTTCCTATTCTTCTGTTGCTGCTTCATACCAGCCTGTTCCCCTCAAAGGAGGTGTCGGGTTACACTTATTGTTGGTGCTGGTTACTGATAAATAGGGTGCCTAGTTACCATCTGACGCACGATTGGCTCCTTTTGACAAAGCAGAGACGAAATAAAAGTGAGGCGGGGAGAATGGGGGGAGGTAGAGGTGGTTACGAGGCTGGGGGAGGAGGTTGCCCAGGGAAACCATGAGGCTTGTGTCAATTTAGGGCAAATCTTTCAAGGATTGGTGTTTGGATCTCTGTGTGTGCTAGCAAGTTTTAGCAGGGCTCCAAAGGACAAAGCTTGGGAGACTCGGTCCCGTCACACATACCCAGACGCGGTATGAGACGGGGCACCCATCGACATCTGCTCAGCGCCTGCTGTGTTGCCCCAACCTGCTACCACCCCTGCTGAGTTTTTCAGTGGCCCTCTGCCAGGGTCCGCCCACTCCCAAAGACACAGCTTGTCCAAACAGATGATGTCACCAACAAGTCTGCCACTTGAACGGCCTCCTCTAATAGAAATCTGCGCACAGAACCATCTTCTTAATAGTGGGTCACATTCTTGGAGCGGATTCCACGCCAGGGACAAAATCTTGTTTTGCGTTTGCGAAGATGTCCAACATCATCCTCACTACAATGTAAAGGAGCTGTTTAAGTTTTCAGGTATATCTTGTCAAAGTTATGTAAAAAAAAAAAAGTTCCAACTTTTTCCAAAAATTTGTGGAGTCTTGGTATGATGAATGAATCATTTATCAGGAGGGCATAGAGATACATTCAGTTTATGAGATGAGATGAAACATGCTTTTGGTTTTTTGAGACTATATGGCATTTTTAGGAAAAGTAAAATCAAAGTTCCTTAAAACCCAAACTGTTTTTTTTTTTTTTTGGCACTGTTAATTCAACTGGTCCACAAGGTTTTACTTGAATTAGGCAAAACCTAAGTTCAGCATGTAGAAACTGCTAACTGCTTTTGTACTCGCTGCTAAAAGCAATACCAATCAATAACAACATACTTCTTCTTTTGTCTTTTAATTTGGGCAGTCCTGTTTTCTCCACTCTAAGGGGAATCAGTCATGCCCTCTCTTTTTCTGGTTAACCACATCCCCTGCAATTGGCACGTCTGCTTTTAACAAGTGCTGAAAGAATAACTCCCTTTCCACCACTGACAACCAATGAAGACAAGCACAAGCAAATCAAACACAAACGTATGAAGTGCCTTTTCTTTTTCCCAAAGCCGACTGCTGTAATTGTTGGTTTTCATTCCCAATTAGCCACGGCAAAGCTCCTTCGCCTGCTTCACCTTCTCTGATCCTGTCGAGTATGTGGAGCCTGAAGGCTTGCTTTCAGTCCCGCTGTCAACTTCAGGAAGTCAACAGAAACACTATAAATTGTTAATGGATTAGATGGATCTGTTCGGGTGTCGAAGGAAGAGTGACGGCTAGCAATTATACGAAGGCAGCATTGCAAACTGTGAGCCGTCTTGCTGCATTTACTTAATAGCACGAGTTGTACATCAAATATATTTTGACGCTTTGATGCCACATCTGGTTTTGTAGTATTTGTATAAATGCAATATGCATTGTGGTTTTCAACTAGAGTGGCTTAATCCACCAATTTCTACAGAAAGAGTTGCACATCAACAACAGCAGCTTGTTCAATTATGGATTAAGCTCAAAGTGCTTTGGAAAGCCTGCTGCAAAAAACAAAAGCAAGTTGAAAACCTTGCTACACAAGCATCCTAGTGTGCATGTTTGATTCATTATGTGCATACACTCCCAAATGTTTGGCTATTTGCGTCGGATAACGAACGAGATTGACATATGTGGCATATCAGCTGTTCCAAGGCTGCTGGTCAGTTGGTCTCCGAGCTCAACATTTGCTCAATCAATGACAGTCCGCTCAGTATGTTAGCAAGTGGTAAAGCGCCAACATACACTGATTCATTCAAGGATTTAATCTGATAATTGACCAGTGAGAAAACAGGCGAGATATCTTTCCAAATGTTATTATTAAGGCAGATTATAGTAATGACACGGCCTGGTAAAGCCGTGTCTCTATTGTGCTATTTTTGGAAAACATGAGTTGAAAGGCAGAAGTGGATTTGCTGATGTGCCTTGTATCTCCGTCCTTTTTTCTCATTTTTCCTTTTTTATGGCTGAATCACAAACACTGACCTTACCTCAGGCTGGTGAGGTCTGCATTACTTTAGATGTTGTTCTGGGTTATTTAATGACATCCTAGAGGAGCCATTGATGTTCTCTTGGAGTTATTTTGGCAGGTCACCCACTCCTGAACAGGTCCACCACTGTTACATGTTTTCTTCACTTGTGGCTACTAGCTCTATCTGTGGTTCAGAGATGCCGTAGCCTTAGAAATGGCTTTATAACCCTTTGAAGATTGATAGATATCAACAGCTTTGCTTCTCATTTGTTCTCAAAATTCCTTATGCAGGAAATTTGAGTTCGGGGTGCAAGGGGGTCTTGGAGATCTTTGCAGTGGCTAAGGAAATTGGTCCAAAAATGTGGCTAATCACAATTAAATTTCAACAGTTATATCCGTTATTATTAATTTAACATAGAGACATGTTGTATTGGATGTCTTTTCCTCTTAATGTGTGAAATCATCATTGAAACAC
>NW_015113441.1:143744-146524 GCF_001443285.1 Poecilia latipinna | reverse complement strand
TTAATTTGGGCAGTCCTGTTTTCTCCACTCTAAGGGGAATCAGTCATGCCCTCTCTTTTTCTGGTTAACCACATCCCCTGCAATTGGCACGTCTGCTTTTAACAAGTGCTGAAAGAATAACTCCCTTTCCACCACTGACAACCAATGAAGACAAGCACAAGCAAATCAAACACAAACGTATGAAGTGCCTTTTCTTTTTCCCAAAGCCGACTGCTGTAATTGTTGGTTTTCATTCCCAATTAGCCACGGCAAAGCTCCTTCGCCTGCTTCACCTTCTCTGATCCTGTCGAGTATGTGGAGCCTGAAGGCTTGCTTTCAGTCCCGCTGTCAACTTCAGGAAGTCAACAGAAACACTATAAATTGTTAATGGATTAGATGGATCTGTTCGGGTGTCGAAGGAAGAGTGACGGCTAGCAATTATACGAAGGCAGCATTGCAAACTGTGAGCCGTCTTGCTGCATTTACTTAATAGCACGAGTTGTACATCAAATATATTTTGACGCTTTGATGCCACATCTGGTTTTGTAGTATTTGTATAAATGCAATATGCATTGTGGTTTTCAACTAGAGTGGCTTAATCCACCAATTTCTACAGAAAGAGTTGCACATCAACAACAGCAGCTTGTTCAATTATGGATTAAGCTCAAAGTGCTTTGGAAAGCCTGCTGCAAAAAACAAAAGCAAGTTGAAAACCTTGCTACACAAGCATCCTAGTGTGCATGTTTGATTCATTATGTGCATACACTCCCAAATGTTTGGCTATTTGCGTCGGATAACGAACGAGATTGACATATGTGGCATATCAGCTGTTCCAAGGCTGCTGGTCAGTTGGTCTCCGAGCTCAACATTTGCTCAATCAATGACAGTCCGCTCAGTATGTTAGCAAGTGGTAAAGCGCCAACATACACTGATTCATTCAAGGATTTAATCTGATAATTGACCAGTGAGAAAACAGGCGAGATATCTTTCCAAATGTTATTATTAAGGCAGATTATAGTAATGACACGGCCTGGTAAAGCCGTGTCTCTATTGTGCTATTTTTGGAAAACATGAGTTGAAAGGCAGAAGTGGATTTGCTGATGTGCCTTGTATCTCCGTCCTTTTTTCTCATTTTTCCTTTTTTATGGCTGAATCACAAACACTGACCTTACCTCAGGCTGGTGAGGTCTGCATTACTTTAGATGTTGTTCTGGGTTATTTAATGACATCCTAGAGGAGCCATTGATGTTCTCTTGGAGTTATTTTGGCAGGTCACCCACTCCTGAACAGGTCCACCACTGTTACATGTTTTCTTCACTTGTGGCTACTAGCTCTATCTGTGGTTCAGAGATGCCGTAGCCTTAGAAATGGCTTTATAACCCTTTGAAGATTGATAGATATCAACAGCTTTGCTTCTCATTTGTTCTCAAAATTCCTTATGCAGGAAATTTGAGTTCGGGGTGCAAGGGGGTCTTGGAGATCTTTGCAGTGGCTAAGGAAATTGGTCCAAAAATGTGGCTAATCACAATTAAATTTCAACAGTTATATCCGTTATTATTAATTTAACATAGAGACATGTTGTATTGGATGTCTTTTCCTCTTAATGTGTGAAATCATCATTGAAACACTGCTTTGTGCATCCGTATTTGATGCCTCGAAACACTGAAGGGTGACAAAAGCAAAAAAAAAAAAAAAAGAAGAGGCCAAACATTTTTTTCACAGCACTTTAGCTGATGACAGTTTCATAGAGGCTTTTTGTCCTCCAAGAATTTTATGAGCTCACTGAAAGCCACTCAGCTGGCCTTCATCCTGCCTATCTCTAGTGATCCTTAAAGCGCCCGGAACCGCATGAGAGAGGACAGCAGAAGATTAGAAAACCACCAACAAAAGTGGAATATACAGCAGGAATCTCTGCCTTCAAGACCAGAGCAGAACAAGCAGATATACAGATAACAAAGCCCCAATAAAATCTACTCACTAGACGCCATTTACGTCCCTATTGTCAGTGGGAGCAATGGGTAAATGTGGTCCGAATGGGGTTGGCAGGGGAGGAAGCCTATCAGGGTGGAAACAGGGTTGTAACAAAGCCATACGGTTGAGTGGAGAGGAATACTTTCTTCTCACTGTCAGTTTCTTTGAAGTCAGAAAAAGGCTAAAAAAGAAAGGATAGCCTCTAGCCCTACTTCTTTCCTATTCTTGTTCTGCTATTTCACCATTTCTCCTTTGATATGTTTTATTAAAGATATTCCTTTCCTCTACTTGGGACCTCTCCAAAGGTATAGCTCCCGTTGCCGTACTGTGTATCTTTCTCTCGCTGCTCACTCTTTTATGTTTATTTCTTCCTGACCCTCATCGTCTCCTTCACAGGGTCAGGTAAATGTCACTGCATTGTGTGCTGGATGACATGGATGACAAGGACGGTGTGTGACAATGAGTTGGCCTCCGGAAAGAAAAGAAAGGGAGGGCACGGAGACATATCGGTTTTCTGTCGGTTTACCTCTTTCTTTAAGAAAACTCGATTATAAGTGGAACTTCTTACATGCTGCATTTGAATTATTATTGGAAAATGCACCCCCCCCCCCAAAAAAAAAAAAAAATTATCTTGTCTTTGTAAATTTTGGACAATTGGTAAATTTTTAGCCCTGTGATGTTCTTTATCACTCAAGATGGCCTTCCTTCGAATGTTTATGTGCTGTTTACGTCGATGCTACTGCCACCTACTGGGGGAACGGGAATTTCCGCATTTTTTTTTTTTTTTTTTTTTTTGTTTGTAAAAAAAAAAACCCCATCTATTTTTGAAA
>NW_015113441.1:97893-140395 GCF_001443285.1 Poecilia latipinna | reverse complement strand
TTTTTTGAAAAACCCCCCCCCCCCCCAAAAAAAAAAACAAACAAAAAAAACAACTTCTTTCATCTTGCCCCATAACACTTGCACACTGCTGGAAAACCAGTAATCACGCCACAACAATGTGGTACCAAATGCTCCAAATAGTGGGTTGCACTGCGATTCGCTACTTGTTGGGTCCAGTATGATTCCTGTCACCTCAAAATGTTTTTTTTTTTTTCCATCTCCCCTTCAGTTCTAATAACTGAAGGGGATTCATTGAGCCTGGAAAGCAGTAAATTTCAGCTTCGGCTACACCTCGGGGGGACGTGTCCCAGCATCACACAGATATTTTGTCTAGCCTCAAATAGACTAATTCTAATAGTTTCATGAATTACGGTTTCGGAACCCCTCCCTCAGTCGACACCTTTGAAGAAATTAGGGTCATTGAGTTTTTTTTTTTTCCTTTTTTTTTGTGGTTGTGCTGTGACATGTTTTGAGGATCTCAGCAACAGAGAAGAATGAGTGGATTGCGGAGAACAGTCGACCAAAGGCTCTCCTGCCTCTTAGACGTGCATCTAAAAGCCACTGATATAACAATAAAAAGCAATTGGAATATATCCTTTGCCTTATTTTGAAAATGACTGCGTAAGTGTGAGTATGCAAGTTAAGCTGTTTCATCCAAAGCAAAACACACACTTAGATAAGCACGTTTGTTTGCATGACTGCACATGCACGCATTCTGACAAGCAGCAAAAATACGTACTAATTATGAGAATGTTTCTCGATTCTGCTCTGAGGTGAAATCATTCCTGCGGTCCCGACCGGAATGCCGACATTTGATACCCGTTTTGTAGAAAATGTGAACTCACAATGAGGCACAAACAAGGGTCATTAATCTGTTGTTGTGGACCATGTTTCAGCAGCTACACACTCCAATCAGCTTCTACATCTAGGTGGTCTGTTGCATCTTTTCCAAAGTTAAGATGGGACTAAACCAACATTTGCACTGTAAATGTTTCAGTATAGTTCTCCAGCTTAATCAGTTCAGTTTATTTATATAGCAATTCACAAGAAAAGTTATATCAAGGTACTGTACATACATGTAAATATCAGTTCAATGGCATCATATTTAAATGAGAAATATGTTCAGTTTTGGTGTCTTGATTAATTTTCAATAAAAGAAATGTTGGATGCTGACTAAATGAACAAAATATGACAGTAACAATGACAAAGGTAGGTTTTGAAATTCAATAAAGCAGGTGAAATGCGTGGTATGTCACTTTTACATGCCTTCCTCGGGAATAGTTTTCTTTGAAAATGTTTCCTCAATTCCCAGTAAGTTTTGCAGGCTGGTGCAAGACAAAGCATAGACTACGTGGTTCACAATGTGTAAATTAAAAAGTGGCAAACATTTTGAAACTTCACTGTAATACAGTACAACGCGAGACAACTTGGCTTACGCACGTCCAAAGGTATGCCAGTGTGTGATATAAGCCCAAAGCGGCTGTCATCGCTTTCGTAATAACAGGCTATTTCCACGTTATCAGCCCTGCAGCGCTCCGCCGTCTCCTAACTCAGAAGCACGTATGGATGGGTGGCTGCTCGAGTCAGTGTGTTACACATGGATGTGTGTGTGTGTGGCAAATGACGATCAGCGCAGGTGCAAACCAGCGCGGCCCTGGAGCAAAACCGCAACAACTAACCACATCGCTCCGCTCTCGTCTTATAAAGCCTGTCTCAGAGGGCTTGATTCATGTTAGCGTGTTGTCAGAATACAGTGTGTAGGGAATGTGGCAGCTTAACCAATCAATTATTGTTTTGTATTATACTTAAAGCTACTTCCGTCACCATTAAAGTATGTTAAACCATTAATCCTAAACAGCCTCTCTCTCTCTCTTTCTCTGCAATTTAAAAATTATAAAAGGAATAACAGTAAGTGACAGTAAGTACCAAATTATTCACTTTCCTTTAATTAAGCTTAATACCTAAATAGAAAAATCTTAGACCTTGATCCCACAACTAAAGCATTTATAATGTCTCCTCAATAAAACATTTGTCACATTGAGACATTTAAAAGCAGAATTCACTGCTTTTTGGACTTTTCTAGCCAAGAAGCACCTTTAAACCAATGCAAACAGATCTGCAACTTTCATTTGTACATGGAGGCTGATGACAGGTTTCTGAGTGGGAAAGTCGGAAGATTCTCACCAACTCTGACCTTTAATCCAATATGGCTCCCAACCAGCTCAAAATGCAGCGTGAGCTTTTAGCAATTAACTGCTTAACTGCATTCCTTGATGTGTGTTTTCACTAAAGAGTGCCACCCGTGTTAGTAAATGTTTCCCTTTGATGAATGAATGCATAAAATGCGTTGAAACAACCAATGGCATCACTGGCGCAGTCCTGACTAGCGAGAGACGTGTCGTCCTTTCAGCATTTGCATTAATGAAAAACTAACAAAAGGACCACTGTGACTCTGGAAAACATTTTACATAATGCAGAATTTGTCCTCCAACCTTCCGTAACAACTGGAAGCCCTGGACTGCGACTCTCTACTTAAATATGAGCGTAAAGGCTTGGCGGTGGTTGTGTTTGAGGGCAACTGGGAGTATGTCAGATATGAGCGGCAGCTGTCCGCCCGGGATCAGCAGCAAATCTCTAAGCACTGAAACGTGGAGCTGAACCAACTCATTCCTAACATCTTTCTCATGACTGAGCTTAGAAAGTATTCTGCCTGAGCCTCTGGGTATCTCAGCTGTACGCAAGAGTCGACCATAAACACACATTCAGAATCAGATGTACTGCTGAGAAGCAAGATCACTGAAACACCAAAATGAGCAAAATGGGCTGCAAACGAATATCAGTAAGAGCTTAAATCACAAACTTACTGTAGCTGCTTAAATCAGGAGCTATGATAATCCCACAAGATAGAAGAGCAAAGAGGAAATACATTTCTTCTGAAATCAATTGACAACACATTGGATTACGTAAGAGTACCTAGAAAGTTTAAAAAGGAAAGTACTAATACCAACCACCAGCCTTTTGGCGGTACTTTAGCTACGTTTCCATCCATTTGAACAAACTTTTAAAAGGTTGCAAAAAAGGAAAAATTAGGTATGTTTCAATCTTAGAGCGAATCAACCAGGTTATGCGCAATTTCATCAGAGGTTGGCGTTTATTACATGTGACTGTAGTAAACAGGACGTAGAACCACACGTCTAAGAGGTTTTTAGGAAAGTGTTTCTATCAGACAAGTTACAGTTGTTCTGTCACATCAACTAGCATTGGCAATGTTACATGATGTAGAAAAAGTAATGCAATTCTAATGCATCAGTCACGTGATGTAAATGTTTGCTATGTCAGAACTTAAGCAAATGCGATTTCATCTCCACTTAAGAGCATGAACTCTTTTGAAAAAAAAGAAAAAAAAAAAAAGAAAGTTATTTTGAATCTTGATGTTTCCAACTTTGTCTGATCTACTTCAAAATGCGCACAAAAAAGTTTCATATGTCATAATTTAGGTAATTGTACAGTCTTTCCTGAGAACTTTGCATTATGGCTTCTGTTTATTTTGTTTCCGATTCCTGTTTGGAACATTTGACTCTGGAGTCTAAGCAATCTTCTACTGGTCGATGGATACTGATCACTGAAATCACAAAGCCACATTTCCTTACAGTATGATCAAGAAAATGACTTTAAAAGGTAAAAACAGGAACAAAACAGAACGTAAACATTATCGGTATGTCTCACATGGCTCCAATTCTTGCTCCCGAAAGTGGGGTACAAAGCAATCCAAACCATAAAGAGGTTTCTCATTCACACTGAGAAGTCTTGAATTAAATGTTTTTCATGCGTCCATTCTAACCAGTGTGACTATTAGCACATACCAACATCCACTATACAACTATAAAGTGCTATAGAGTCCTCTGTAGGGGCTCAGAATATGGTCAATCAGCAGTAGAAGGCAAACACACTCTCATGCACACTTGTTGCCACATCAAGCAGTGGTATTCCTGCATACAGTGGCTGATCGCAGAGGGGGGGGGGCGTGTAATGCAAATGAGGCTCAGGCTCCTGGATGTGAGAACTGGGCTCCTTTGTTTTCCGTGAAGCTCTGGGTGTGGTCCAGAAGATTTGAGTGTGAATTCTCTACCTGTCTTGGCTTCGACACCTCTCTCTGGCACACACGACACAGCCTGCGTTTCCTCATACAAGAGACTCAAGGATGTAAATGATTGCTGCTATGCGCAAATGATTTTTGGGCTAACTATTAAACCAGTTTGCTGGTTTAATGGTTCTGATTTAAATGACTCACCCATTAAGAAAACAAACCATGACCAATAGTCAGAAGATGTGGAAACATAAAAAAAAAACATGTTGGAAATGAATAAAGCCATGTCTGCAACAATTTAGCAAATAAAAATCTGAAAAGGGAGTGTGTGGATTTGTATTCAGCCGCCCCCTGAGTTAATTCGTTATGGAAGCATCTTGTTGCAGTTACAGCCCGTATCTCCATCAGGAGAATGAGATTTATATCTATTCTTTTTACAAATTAGCTCACCTGTTCTCTATTCGAATAGTGCATTTTCTTTCCGTTTCCTCTGCTTTGCTTTCAGCCAAACTGTGACTGAGACCTTTTGAAATGTTGGATCGCCGCTTCAAACACATTGATAACTTCCTCCATGACATGTTGCTTGGTCTCCACAATGCTGCTTGTCTACCAATATTCTCTTTAAAAAAGAAAAAAGAACCTAAGAACAGAACCTCACAGAACAGCTGAAATTATACTGAGGTCAAACCAAACCCCAATCAAGTGTCTTCTGAAACTAATTAGCTTTATAGGGTTATAAAATTATAGGTTACCGAATACAAATGACAGTAATTCGTGTTTGTTAGTCGCATGAAAACCCACTAGAGATACATTGAAATTTTGTGGTTGTGACATGACAAACTGTAAATAGGTTCAAGAAATATAAAGTAGGGATGTGTTCAATCTTCCCCGTTGTGCAAGGCACAGGCAGTTCAGATGACACTGCAGAAAGATTAAGTACTCAGAGAAGACCTCTATTTGAAGATATGGAGCTGCAGCAATGATAAACTCTGCTTTACATGTCAAATGATCATAACCTGAGGTCAAGAAGCCGGGATGCGCAGCGCAATACTGGGTCTGACAAAACGCAGACGAAGAGACAAAACATGATGGATACATGCACTTTAAAGGCAACACATAAATATCATTGGACTCAGTTTTAGTCTACCTTGAAAACAGAATCCTAATTGTGCCAGGACTTAGAGCAGAGGCTTTGGCGAATAGTCAGTGATTTAATAAAAAGAGAAAGTCTCTCGCCTGTTATTCAGATGTTATTCAACATGAACGGATCCTGTGCATCAAATTAAAGCAAAGAAAAATTCTGTTCAAAAAACACCAACTCCTCACCGTCATCCAAGCTGTAATTTGATAAAGGCGCTGCCAAAGGTAGTCGGCAGCAAGTACCTTATTTTTAAACATCACATGAGACAAAGACAGAGGCGTGCTTTGTGGTTTCTTGTTCTACATTGTCAAAGGGGCGTCAGGAATGCTACTGCAAATCTAATACACAGTTCTGATGGGGTTTTTCCAAGAGCAAGGCTGACGCTAGGGCTGTTTCGGTTAAAAGAGTGGATAAACTTACGGTAAAGAACTGGCTGGGTTTCCCAAAGAGCTACAAACATCTCTTCAGTAGGTTTTTGCTTGTTCTTGTTTCTTTTTTTAGTCTGAAGTTATACAGTGGGGATTCAGTTTATCTCCACATCAGCCTGTGATTGTGCATGCTCTTTGCAACACCTCTCATCCGAATGATCAAATAGCAATTTAAACGGCAGCCATACGTCCAGCCTCTTACAGGATTTATAAGCACCACCTGGGAACTTTAAATGAAATGCGTTTATAGTAAATGGAGCTACACAAAGTCAGTCAAAAAAAGGTTTTCTGTTGCTTTTATGCCAAGAATAGGAGAATAGGTGACATGCTTTTGATGGGATCATTTTCTTACCCAAAGTCCCTACGCCTGAGAACCGATCTAGTCAGTTATAAAGAGGAATAGAAATACTAAAAACTTGCTCTTATACAGCAAAAAGAAACAATTTGATTTGTTTATACAAAATAAATCCCAACAAGAAAATCTCTGAAAATCTTTGGCTGTTTTTTTTTTTTTTTGAGGCAAAGCCATTTTCTTTGTTAAAAAAAAAAAAAACAAACAAAAAACTCCTGAAGGATGAAGCACCTTATAATAGTAATTAGAGACAGTTTGGAAGGGCAAGGCGATTTCTGTGCCCCCAAATAAAAGGTGAAAGCGATCTTTGTGTGAAACTTGCCCTTAACACTCCCGGGGAAAAGGTCGCCGGCTGTAAGGCCCACAGCTCGCAGCTTTGTGATCTGGATCTAGAGGCGCATGAAGACAGGTACCAGTGTGTTGTGTAAGTGCAAATGCGTCTGAGCGGTCTGCTGGGTGGTGTTGAGTACGCGAGCTAGTCACCCTATCCAAAATGTAACAAGAGGACGTCTTGGTTCAAGGGAGAATCTTGACATGTCATCAAAAGGCCTAGCCAAACTCGGTATACCTCGGAGCTCCCTCTGTCTTCATCTCTCCCTCACTCGCTCTCTGTCAAAAGACATGACCCGGGGCTGCTGGAGGAAACACACAAAGCTTCAATCCGCACGTCTTAGTCTGCTCCTTTGAAATGCTTAAAGGCCTAAGCCACTCCGCCTGTAGGAGCCAAGTGTGACCCAGGGTGTGGAGTAAGCTGCGTTGCCTTCTAACCACTGCGATACTCTTACTCTGAGTGTAAAGTTCTACTGCTGGACTAATTGGTCCATTGGCCAGAGTCAATTCTCGGATCTACTCGCACATGCGGAGTCTTGGTGTGTGCAAGTGTGCGCATGTATCGCTGCACTTCAACTTGTAAAGTTGGAGGCATGGTCAAAGGTTGTCGGGGGGCGGGGCCTGAAAGGCGATACCCAGGCTGACAGCAGCGGAGCAAGGCTTACGTCGGGGTTCAAATCCTTCTGTGACAGCCAACACACAGGCCGGTGATGTGCCCCTGAGCAAGAGCGGTGGGCAGTTTGAGTTCTGTGTAATGCATGTTTTATGTCAAAATGGCACTGAATCAATGTTAAAAGCTAGTTAAAAGCCTAAAGATTGTGTTTGGACCTGGCATCAGCATGTATCCCAGCTTATGAAGATAAAAGTGGACATGCTTAGTTGAAGGCTGGTCATTTCACTTCATTTCACCAAGCAGGAATTATTATCCGATGGGGGGGGGGAACATTTCTCTCTCTATGAGTTATTCTGATTTGATCAAGGGTCCCACTCCAGACTCCATAAACTTTAGATCAGAAACATAGGCATTGGAAATAGGGTTTAATGTTTAATTCTAAAAAGATTAGCAAAAATTCAGTCAAACTTACAGTGAGTTTTGGGAATGTAAATAAACTTGCACTCACTTCACTAACTACCTGCCTTATCAAAAAAGTCAAAAGTTAATTTTTAGGTCAAAAAGAGTGTTGACATCTATTCTCATGCAAATACACCAGCCATTTCATTAACATGCTAAAATGCTAACATTTTTAAGACGCATTAGGCATGTTAAAAAGAATAACGTGCATATGCATGTTATCCTTCCATTCACACTCAAGTCTGACTGCAGTCCAATTTTCTCAATAATATGGACGAAAATGCAAAAAAAAAAAAATAAATAAATAAAAATAAATAAATAAATAAATGAAAAAGAATCGGAATAAAACATTTAGCAGTTTTAGTAACTTTAAAAACTTTTTAAAAAGTTTTTTTTTTTTTTTGATGCTGAAATTCCCAGCCTGACAGTGCTGGCTACATAAAGAGTGCCAACAGTTACGGAGCTTACATTAACAAGTTCACACACACACACACCCTCACACACACACAAGCTATTAACTGTCAAGATCACACTTGTCACCAGGCATAAAGGACTAAAACTGAGGCGTCTCAAAGCACAATCTGGCACCAGGTCCAGCTGTGGACTCCAATATCAACTCTTAAGGGATCAGTGTTGAAGCAACAATTAAGGATTTGCTTTCACGCGTACACAATTACGGTGTGGTACGGATGAAGGAAATGTTCTCACAACACAAAGGATTTCCAGTAAAGTTCCATGATGCTGGAACTAAGTGATAATTTCCTGGTTTTTCTTATATCAGAAGTGATGTTGGTCAGTCCTGTAATTTCCCTCTGGATTGAATTTTGGAGTCATGTTGTAGTTTAAGCTCTGGATTAAGCAATGGAACTGATATTGGCCCATTTGTGCCAGTGAATTCAATCCATTTAAGCCGTTTGACATTTCATCCAAACACCTGTATTATCAGTGCTAATGCCAAGTCGTACTAACAGGGACGATGGCGTTAAAACTCAACTAACCAAGTCACAAGCAGCATGTGTTAGGCAGTAGACTGCAGGCTTTTCTTCTCACTCCAAACAGAAAAGGTGTATGCCATTTCCAGATCTACAAACTAAAACTCGCAGCATCAAGAAGCCAAAGTTGTACGTTTTAAGAGGAATAACGCCAACTGCTTTGAAAACTTCAAGCAATTCTGGGATATACTTAAATTCTGGACATTAAACAACAGCATCTTCCTTTTGAGGCAGACGTAGACCTCAATTTCGGTTCCTTGATTTTCTTTTAGAAGCGCTCCAAAGCTCACAAAGAGAAACTCGCCCCTAATTACATCTTGACTGCTCTAATCGTTTACTTTAGCAGGATCCGAAACGTGTGCATCGTTGCCACTTAACATTCCAGCGGCTGGTCACTGCACTTCGTGACGCATGTAATGTCACACTCGTGAGCCGTTGGCGGGCGGCAAAGCTCCTCTTGACCCCCCGCTGAGAGGGACAATAACGAGTACTGTGCTGTCTGAGTGGGAGAATGACAGAGGAGGAGAGAGAGAGGTGTGTCTGGTTACAATCACAGATGACCTCCCCCCAACCCACCAACCTCACCCCAAAACCTTCTGGAGTTGTTTAAATCAGAGTCCTGCAGCATGCTGAGGTTAAAACACTCATCGTGGGAATCAAAAATATGTATATCAAGTTTTGAACTAATGCATACAAATCAACTAAAGACGACTATTCAAGATTATTGGCTAAAGTTATGCTTTTAGAAACTCTTGACCTCAGCTAAACTAAATATTTGCAGACAGTGATTAAAAAAAATCAGTCTGAAAGTGTATTTATGTTCCTAATTGGGGAAAAAATATCAACTAAATCCAACTTTATGTTCTCAAATTTTGATTTTAAAATCAATTGAAGTTATCATTCCACTTGGGGAACAAAGAAGCTCAAATATTCAGACAACAAGAAAACTATACCATAAAGTGAAGCTCAGAAAAACAAAGCCCGTCACGTGTTTTCCCCATCTTTAACTCCGTCTAGCCCGAGCCGCAGGTGGAGGTGTTTGCAGACAAACAAGCCGACTCTGAAATCCCGGCAGCAAACACGGCAGATGAAGGGAAGACGGTGCACTCTGCGGCTCGCTTTGCAGCCAGAACAAGAAGCGGACATCCGGGCTCCAAACAAAACACTGATATTGAGAAAGGAGCTCACGGATTAAGGGCGAAACGGTGGCGGAAAAATGGCTCAGGCAACAACAAAAAAAAAAAAAAGAAAAAAAGAAAAAAGTGGCCAGATTTTCACATTTCAGCACAGAAGTCATGAGGCACAGTCTTGTCTTTATATTGAACACAAAAAAGATGCCACATACCGCTCAGTACATCCACGGTATTTCTCAAAGCCCCAGGAGGAAATATCCTTAGATCCTTAAACACCTCAGGACTCTCAGGCCTGTAATCAAGCATTCAAACAACTTTGGAGGGGAGCAGTGACCACTACCGATCCTCTAGTTATAACACTTCCAACTCCAATCTACAACCAGGAGACTTCAAAGCCCCTAAAGCAAAACATAAACTCTTCCCACTGACAGACATAAGTAGTAAATGTACATAAAGCACGATTAATGAGTGAATTTATCTTATTGAACAAGCAATCGGAGATAAGCGACAAAGAACAGAAAAAATCTGACTTGCTTTATCTTTCAAATAGCAAAACTTAAGAGGAAAAAAAGGGGGAGAATTTGCACATTTTTTAAGCCGAGATAGAATGAGCTATTGTGTCTCTTTCCTGTTTCGTTTACCTCTCCAGACGGTGTCTTTTCAGCTTTAATGGGATCAGCTGCTGTGAGAAACCGAGGCAACATGTGACACAGCTTCTAGGTGTGTGACTGTCTATTAAATTACACAAACTTAACTGATAGTTTTATTCAAAGTGACTTGTCTTTGAAGAATTTAGAGGATGTTTTTACAAGAGGCTTTTGGTATAAATGATTTGAATATCTTTTGGAAGGAAACAACGGAAAATGATGCCAGTGGTCACTTAAAAATATGTTTAGTGTATTTTCAGACTATTTTTCAATTGACAAAACAATTTTGCCCGAAACTCACCAAGCAGATCAGAAAGAGGATAAAGATAAATATTGGCCAACATGTTAGAAGCTTCAAAAGCTGGGGCGGAGGTTCAGCTTTCACCAGCAGAACAACCTAAATGATACAGCCAGGGCTTTTAAAAAATGGCTTAATCAAAGCCCAGACCTTAATCCAACAAAGAATCTGTCATCTAAATTGATGTTCACAGACACTTTCCATCCAGCCACAGTAAAATGAAGCTATTTTGATAAAAATGGGGACAAATATCAGTAAGGCCTACTTGTCCCAGCATGATTTCAGATCATTTCTTGATGCAACACAACTGATCTTATTTACCACCAGACTTCTAAATACCTGAGGAAGTAATTTGACCATTTAAATCAGTCAACTTGGCACAGAGACACAACTACATCCTGCAGGACAACAAACACCGTTCTTTTAGAAGAGTTTATTCTTACATTAGTGGCAAACATGTAACGTGTCTGACTCTTAGTAGAGCCAACCGGAAGGGAATCACCTCACTGAATGTTTGACCTGAAAGCATCATTCAGTCCAAAAAAAATAAAAAAAATAAAAATAAATAAAAAAAGATTAGGATACATTCTGAGACAGAAGTAGAGTTTTTAAAACAATTTAATCAGCTGGCGTCCTGTCCAAAGTCGACCCCACTTCTCACCCGGCGACAGCTGGGAGAGGATCCAGCCCCTCGTGACCCATAACAGGATGAAGCTGCTTCAGAAAATGAAGGGTTGAAGGGACTCAGACGGAGCGCCAACAACAGGCAGCCTTATAATAAACTAATGTGAGCTGTAATCAAATTAGCTCGTATCACCTCTTAGCACATGTTTGGCCTTGGCAGGCACACATGGGAGGGGAACAACAAGCTTCAGGTGATGCATGATGACCGAGTGGGAAGTTTCCCTGGACACTGACAGGAAACATTGGGAATGACGTGAGAGGAGCTGTAGGAAAAAAAAAAAAAAAAACTAAAGCCAGAAAGAGAAAGGGGAGGAGACGGGAATGGCTACGGGATGAACGTGATCACCTACAGTAATACCTGTTACTACACATGTGAAGTCATCAAAAGTAAGAGGTTCTCGCTGTCTGCGAACTCCTTTAGCCCATCAGTACAAAGGGAAGCCCAGCAAGCCAATCTCTGTTCTTTGACTCGTGCGGGGATTAAGTTGTCTTTTCCTGCGAAGGCCAATAACTCAACTGTTTCATAACTCCCTGATCGTAGCCATAAATCTGCAGTTCAGCTTACAGTAAATTAATTAAGAGAACTCTTCTGACGGTTCACTGACGCACACTCACCCCGTTGCTACCTCAACATGAAGGGTCACAAATCAGGGGGCATGGTGTGTGTCAGACACACCAAGAAGAAGAAGAAAAAGATGCTGGGGATTCAGCAAGCATGTCAAAGAAAGTATTCTGGTGAGGTAGGTTAAAATCTACATGGAAAATGATATGTGCGTAAAGTCACTAGTAGCTTTAACTGACGTAAAAAAAAACGTATTTCCCCTTCTGGGTGAAATGTGACAAAGTTTGAAAAGATTTAAGGGGTATCAATATTTATTCGAGTCACTAAACAGTGGATGAGCAGATTTAGCAGGTCGAAAGATTGAATAAAAACACTAAAATTAACTCAAGGTACAAAACATAGTTGAGACCAAACAGCAAAGAGAGGCTCGTCTGTTGGTGTAAAAAAGCTGTGATGCTTCCTGGAGTTTGTGAAAACTGGGTGTGCTCACGGAAAACAGTGTTTTTCTTGGCTTGAATTTGAAGTAAGCTTAAAAGTTCCTTGTCTCTGTGAAAATCTAATTATGCATTTTGGAGAAAGGAGGGATTGGGAGCCGGCAGAGAAAGTGCTGCTTGGGTTCGGGTGGTGAAAAGAAATGCGAAAAAGCTGAGCTATGCAGCTCCTCCAATGGGATTAAGAAGCAAACTTAAAGGTTGGGAAGCTCAATAAAAAAAAAAGCCCCATAGGGAAAAGAGAGGGGAGGCCTGGGGAGCGGAGGGGTGGGGTGCACGAGTGCGTGTAGCATCATGCCGTGTCGTCTACTGAAGAGATCAGAGCGGGTGGAAAAAAGCTACATAGAATCAGTCATTCCTAATCGTTTAAGTAACAATCTCCCAATGCAGCATTTCTTTGCACACGCTTCCATAGTAGCTCTCCTCATTCCCGTTAATCCAGGATGCTTCCTAAAGAAAAACAATTTAGTCTGAAGGGTTCCAATACGAGATCAATACCTCATCAGACCTGATTACTGAGTCAAAGAGGGATTAAATAAACAGAGGGAGATCAAACTCTGGCCTTAACTTCCACAGTCTGTTTCTATTGTTTAACTAAAGTAAGGCCCATCTGGGGAACAAATTACTAGTGTTGGTGAGGTCAAGAGGTCATTTTGATGACTACAATTCTTTTTTTATACTTAAGTTCAAAATCACCTTAAAATCACAGTTTCAGCTACTCCATCGGCACAGTAAGCAGAAAATGCTCTGAACATGTCTGATGTCCATCTATCAGTGAACAGGGAAAACGCCAGAGGTTTTAAGTGAAATATGACAAAAAGGGTAAGCAGGGTGTGTTCCTACACACAACCCTTATCCACTAAACCGCTGAGCTACCATCTTGCATACACACACACACACACACACACACACACACACACACACACACACACACACACACACACACACACACATCACATTGGTGGAAAAAGGGGACAGATGGAGGAGTGTTGTGGCTATCAAAGTGTGTTAAACAAGTGAATCTCAGAGTTATCAGGGTTGTCTTGTGTTTCAGGGGAAGGCTAGAAAAATGTTCTCAGGCCTGGTGCTCACAATGATAAAAGCCTCTGCAAAGTACTTTTTGCATGCATTTAAGGATAGCCCTGCTAAATTTCCAGTAACTACATTTCTTGAAACAGAAAGAAAAATAAATCAATGCTCCCTTCTCCCAATTGCAGGTGTAAAAATCAAAACATTTCACTGTATTTAGGCAGGTTTTAAGCATGGAGGATGACTAAGGGTCTCTAAAGCAGTGACCAAGAAAAGGTCAAAACAATAACCAGGAGGAAACAAAAATGTAATTCTTGACCAAGGTAGCTAGAGGGAACTCAATTCAAAAGATTTCAGAACGCATTTGGTGTCTAGTCTCTTAGAGCTCGTTAAAATCCTGATTGCATACAAGTCCCCTCAGGCTTTCCTCTCCCTGGACACCTGGGTCAAGAGGTCAAAGCATCAAGTAATGGTTACTAAGCCCTTGACATCAGCATGAACCCTAAAAAAATGAACGTTAGGATGTCTCCTTAGTGTCTCCATGCACATCTGTTAAATTGTGCAGAAACACATGCTTCTTTCTGAAGAGGTGATACAGCAAAGGGGTTCAGGCCCCCCACACCCCCCCATAGGGACAATCAAGAGGTCCCTGTTGTCAAGGATACACTGAAGCTCGTCGGCTGGTTATTGACAAGCATGAATCAGGAGGCCCTGAATGAGGGCTATAAAGTTTGTAACCTGTTGAGTAGCTTGCCTAGGATGCTGTGAGGGTCAGCAGCCATAAAGCACTCAGAAAGAGGCCAATCTGCCTTCTTTCCTAAGACAAAAACAAAGTGTGGGTCAATCAGAAAAATTACTGTTAGACAAAAAGAGTGGACCTCGAGTCGAAGTCACAAAATGGTCTATGGGGTCAGTTCATTATTATGCCAATGGTTTTGTCCCAAACCTAGACATAGACAACCAGGAGAAAATATCTGCCAGCACATTTAGAAAATGTGACTGTAAATGTAGGTTTCCCTAATGCACCCTTCTCTGTTTATTATGCGTGTTTCATACACTGGCATTCCTGACCTTAGAAACATGACAGGGTGACACAGTGAGAGAAAGATGAATGAACAACTTTAGTTGTGTTGAATTGTTTGCCTATTTCTGGGCTTGAAGTGCTGTGTGAGAGCAAATCAAGGTGACAGAAGGAGAGTGAGAAAATAGAAGAAAAGAAAAAAAAAGGGATGTTAAAGCAAATCACCTGCCAATGGGTGGCAGGTTAGCTACTCTATGTATCTGCCTTAATGTTAGAGATTTTCTTGCAGAGTGAATCCTGCTGGTTAAAGTGAGAATCCCCATGTACTAGAATCTCACTAATCTTTAACTTTAAAGAACAAAGTCTCCTTCTGTCTTAGAAAAAAAAGATACTTAGAGTAAATTCTTTCTACATGACCTTGCAGGAAGAATGCCTACAGATCAAACCCATGTTCCAGACACTTCTTTCAACTTTAGCTCAACAATCCAGGGACTAAGTGCAAGTATGCAAAGCAAGTCCTTTGTTGCATCTGTGAACATCTTGCCACAAGATGTCCATTAAACTCTCCCCCCCTGCAGTGCTTCTGCAGAAGACCAAAAAATGAGGGGAATAAATCCTTGGCATACTTGAGCTCCTTCTTTCAACACCAAACCACATGAGTGCAACAACAAAGCAGCTCAGCTACAAGAGAGCCCTGATAATAGCACCTTTTTTTATTACCCAAACCAACCACTTGCACACAATGGATTCATCACCCAGAAAGCAGCACAACCGGATCCTGCGCAGAGCCTGCAGCCAACACTTTAACTGATCCTGCACTCAGTGCTGCACCTGAAACATGCCACTACTCCTATTCAACAGAAAATGATGTTTTGGCCCTGCAGAGTTTTTCACGCAACATTTCCATTATTATTTGAAAATACTGACCCAACATGAACCCAACTTTACAAGCAGTGCGTTAAGCAAGAAGTAGAACTGAAGCAATAAGGCATTTACTCACCTGAGACAGAAATGGTCATGGGGGCTTCCAGAGCCCTGTCATTATCCAGATCCCTGCTCAGTCTCAGATCCCCAGTGTCTTCATTCAGCAGTAGCAAATTGAGGTCATTCCCAGATTCAAACTTGTAACGCAGCTTATCCGATACATCTGGATCATGGGCTGGTACCTTTCCAATAATTCCAGTTGGAAAACTGTTGGACTTATTAGTGACATAGTTGTTGAAGATGATCTCAAAGTTCTGCAGCACAGGTACGTTGTCATTCATGTCCTCTAGCTGGATGTGTACAGTAGCCCGGCTCACCAGTGGGGCTGAGGTGGCCTGGACCACGATGATGTATTCTGTTTTGGTCTCGTAATCCAGGTCTGTGAGCGCAATGAGGTCGCCGTTAAAAATGTCAAGCTGAAAAACTTCTGGAATATTTCCTTCTACAATCTGGTATATAATCTGAGCATTGGTGCCCTCGTCTGGGTCGGTGGCAGTGATATGGGCAACAACGGACCCCACTTGGCTGTTTTCCTCCACATAAATAAAAAGATCATCCTTCTCAAACACCGGAGCGTTGTCGTTTATGTCTAGGACTGAAATATTAACAGAAACAACTGCCTTCTGAGGAGGAAACCCTCTATCCACAGCTAACGCCTTCAGGTTGTAGAAAGCAACGTTCTCGCGGTCCAGTTTACGAGCTGTTCGGATTATTCCAGAATATGTTTCAATGGTGAAATCGCCCTCTCCATCATCTCCACCCTGAAAGGTGTAACTCACCCTTCCATTGGAGTCAGAATCTTTGTCTGACGCAAAAATCTGGAGAACACTTGTTTGGATAGGTGCATCTTCAAGTACACTCCCCTTGTATATATCTTTGTTAAAGATGGGAGCATTATCATTAGCATCCTCAATTCTAATCTCCACATAAGTGGTATCAGATTTCTGAGGGACACCATTGTCTCTGGCAATGATGGCTAAAGTGTAGGACGCGTGGTGTTCATAGTCGATCTCCATCTGTGTTGTGATTACACCAGTATCGGGGTCTATCTTAAATTGTGGAACATTATCTTCCATGATATACGTGATCCGTGCGTTCTCCCCCGTGTCATCATCTGTTGCAGTGATCGTAGTCACAGTAGAGCCTATAGGCTTGTCCTCACCAAGAAGCACCTGCAGATTGCCACTGTTCTGAAAAACAGGCCGGTGTGTATTTGCATCCGACACATTGATGAAAATCTGAGCCGTGTCGGAGAGTGTCCCATCGCTCGCCATGACCGTCAGGACGTACTGCCGCTCTTGCTTGTAGTCCAGGGGAAGGGCCAGGGTGATGAAGCCCCCACCACTCTGGCTGGTGATGGAAAAGCGGTTTCTGGTGTTTCCACTGAAGATCTGATAAGTCACCACGCTGTTAATATCCCTGTCCACAGCTGTCACGGTCAGCACACTGGTCCCCACAACGGCATCTTCGTTGATCTTTAAAGAGTACGTCTTTTCAGTAAATGCGGGGATGTTGTCATTCACGTCCAGCACCACGATGCTGACGACGGCTGATGAAGACATAGCAGGCCTCCCATGATCTCTTGCCACAACGCCAAAGGTGTAGAAGTCAGTAGTCTCTCTGTCCAGTTCTTCGCCGACTACAATCAAGCCGGTGCTGTTGTTGATGGTGAACGGGAAACCAGGTGTTGTGTCAGTGAGCCGGTATTCCAGACGAGCGTTTTCTCCTGAATCAAGATCTGTTGCTTGAATGTGAATAACAGAGTGACCGATGGGGACATTTTCCAACACAGTGGCCTGGAAAGGAGTGCTGAAAAACATAGGAGGATTGTCGTTGATGTCCACCACATGCACCACTACTATTCCAGTACTATTCATCAATGGAGGTCTGCCACCATCGTAAGCTTTGATCCCTAGTTTATAATCCTGAATCACCTCATAGTCCAGAGGGTTGATGACAATAATCTCACCCTTTTCGGAGTTTATGTAGAACTGGCCTTTAGTGTTGCCGCTGATGATGCTGTACTGAACTTTGGCGTTATTCCCCTCATCTTTGTCAGTCGCTTCCACTTGTATAACTTTAGTGTTGACAGCTACGTTCTCTGGGACATGTACCTCGTACCGCTTCTCACTAAACTGGGGATAGTTGTCATTTTCATCCTCCACAGTGATGTGAACTGTGGCAGTGGCGGTCAGAGGATGAGGGTCCTTGCCCTGGTCATCAGCCTCAACGATCAGCTTGTACTGGGCACAGGTCTCCCTGTCAGGCCGCTCCCTGATCCTCACCAGGCCATTCCGGGAGTCGATGTCAAACACAGAGTTGGTACGGTCTTCGTTGATGATTTTATAAACCATATTGGCGTTGGAAGGAGCATCGCCATCAGTGGCACGTATGGTCATCACCTCAAAGCCAACCTCCACATTCTCCCTGATGTTTATTTTGTAAGTTTTTTGCTCAAACACCGGCCTGTGGTCATTTTTGTCACTAACTGTGATGGTCAGGATAGAGCTGGTCGATCTTTTTGGGGTGCCGTTGTCAGTTGCAAAAACTAAGAAAACATGTGTGTCCATTAGTTCTCTATCAAGCAGCTGGATGGTCGATACGCTCCCTGTCTTTGGATCCATTTTAAAGTAATTATCAGACCTCTTGTCTTGAGGAGACTTCATGCTGTACTCCAGCCTCCCTGCCTCCCCATCATCTGGATCAGTTGCTTTCAGGGTGATGACATGTGTGTATGGGGGCTCATTCTCGGGGACAGACACCTGATAGGTGGAGATCTGGAACCGCGGACCTGAGTTTACCTGACGCTTCCCCCTGTGGATCAGTTTGCCAGACTTTCTGTGGGTACTTTCATGTTGTGACAGAGTCAAACTCAGCTGCACAGACAGCCTGCTGCCTGGAGAGCCGTGCAGGGTGCAGTGCAAATCCACCTTTTCTTTGTGTTCAAGGCACAAGTCGTTGACCAGGAACAAATCCCCATGCATGAACGCCGCAACAAAGTCATTTCCAACACATTTAGTATTTAAAAGGGTTATACTTTGCGTGGATGCCGGCAAAAGTTTCTTAACATTCAATAACAATTTACCTGCCAGTAAACAGGAAGCTGACTTCACTTTCAAAACGTGTTCAATGTGAATGTCCGGCTCGGTCTTTCTCTTATACTTAATAAAACAGTTCTGTCCGTGGACAAACACGTTAAAATGCGTCAGAGTCGCGTCCCCAGACGTCGAGGAACCTGCTCTGAAATAAACAGGCGCTGGGTTCCTTGGCGTGTGCGCGCACTGAATCCTGCGGGACAGGCGGATCACCCCGCTGCGCTTCCCAACTTGGAAAAGCGTCTGGATGAAGTTGGGCGATAAAGTCCTGTCAATGTTGTACGTCCAACCAGGTCCCAGAGACAGGTTTGCCAAAACGCTCCCGGGCTGTAAAGTCTCCGAAAGGTGCATCTCCAAACATCCCGCAAGCGGCACCGCGAGCAGGACACAGATCCAAATCCAACACATCGCCGGCTCCATGCCCGGATACCTGCCAGATCCCAGTCAGGTTCACAGAAAGCGCTCCAGTAATGGATTAACTCTCCCTCTCCCAACACCGCATTTTACTTTTATCCCTCATTGTGGAGTTTTAACGCAGGAAAAGGCGCTCGGTATCCATGGTGTCAGCGTATCCAGAGCGCGCGGCGGCTGCGTGAAACCACACTGAGTTTAAAATGAGTACAAAATGGCTCCGTGGATCTCCTCCTCCTCTACCTCCCCTCCTCTTCCTCCTCAACTTACTTCCATAAACCTGCTGCGTTCCCCCTCTGGGACGCGTTCCCGAGGGGGGTCTTTACTTTTTCTAATGGAGATTTGCCACTGACAGGATGACCAATGAGCACAAGAGCATTGTTTAAAAAAGAAAAAAAATCCTGTGCGCCGCGTCTTCCGTTCGCGACTTTTGCAGAAGTTTTATGCAGATATAAAAGTGAAAAAGTATCATAATTAAGAAGTTTTCAAAGTGCGGTTCGGGATTGTATCTATCTTCTGAGCCACAGAGCCGGCCCGAAACATAAGCGAACCAAGCAGCACTTAAATTCTCACTGAATACATTTCTCAGAAGTTTATCGAGAGTCAGTTTAGGTTTAAAGAGACTTGCGGGTGGTGTATATAGTCTTCACTAACAAATGTTCACTGACGATAAATATAGACTGCAGTGTGGATACTGCTGGAGTTTACAATCCAAAATTTGCAAACCAAACTGAAGAAACACAAATGTCTGCTTCCTGTATAATTGGATAAATTACATTACAACAGGAGCAAGATTGGAGCAGATCAGACAAAGTCTGGTCAAATCACATCAGTTTCTACATTTCAAATGTGAAAAATGTTTTACATTGTTAAAGATTTTAGGAAATTGATAAATACAATATTTGTAATCATACTGCTAATGAGGTTCACGAGGAATGATTCTGCTTCGACATCACCTGTAACGGTTTTTAAATTTATAGTTTAATCTAATTTATTATACTTTAAGCGTTTAGGTGTTTATAAGAACTGAGAAATATGATAGCAGTAATAATAGTCAAGTTTTAATTTGCTGTGCTTGCTTCTAAATGATGTTTGACACTTCCGAATTCTTATTAAGTTTTATACAATATAAACCTACAGTGGTTGCTATATCACTGGAATACATTGTTGTGATTATGCTAAGTTTGTCTATAACGGGCATTCTGTTTAATTTGATCTGACACTAGAAGTTTAAAATGAAAATTTAATTTTTTAAAAGTTCTGCTTGGTCTTAAAATTTACAATATTGTTGTAATCACACTTAGAAATGTATCAAAACACGAACATTTCATTTCCAAACAACTGATTATCATTTTAGAAAAATATAAGTTTAATAATTTCAAACACAAAAGAGATGACAAAGATATGCAAGTCATGTTAAAACTCACAATCTAGCATTTTTATTTTTAATTTATTGTCTGTTGCTGCGTTGGGGACACATTTTATCCACACTGGTGTTACAAATAAATCCTAAAATAAAACTGACAACTTCCCGTGACAAGAACAGAGGATCAGTGGCGCCACCAAGGGGTGAAAGAGGTCAACGACGCCCCTGTCGAGACGGTCTTATATGCATAATATACATTTTTATCCAGTGATAAAAATGTATATTATATTAAAAGAGAAAAGGACCTGGCACCGCTGGATTAATCATTAATGTTTATATTTTTACACAATTCCCTCCTGGTTCTGCTCTGATGTAAAACCTGGATCACATATTTGAGTCAAAGATTTTTTAAAACAATGGAAACTTATAACTTAATTATTGTTTGTTTTATTCGATTTCTGCAGTTTTGTAAAGCGTCGTTGTGTTTGTTTTTTCACTGACGGATTAATAATAGAACAAAATCTCTAAAATTGCATTAAAATAGAATGCGTTCTTGTTTTGGCAAGTTTCAGTTGGGAATATTGTGTCATAGCCCCCCCTTGTGGTTTGATAGTTTAATGCATACAAAAAGTAGAAGGGAGGGGGGCGGGGAGACAGTTGGTTTCCAAGCAGGATAACTTGCGTCTTCGGAACAGGAACCGCGTTATTCCTTAAACCTTCAGTTTTATTGAATCATTTTTATGAGTTCCGTTTGTTACATCTGTGACATTCCAGAAAGAAACGCTACAATGAAAGTGAGCAGATCACAACTCAAAACAGTCTCATGCCAATTGACTGGAAGTTTTTCTAAAACGCCAAAAACTTATATTAGAGCCAAAAAAAGACAGAAGATTACAGTTTAAATGTATCAGAACATTTAATGCAAACATCCTGATCTGTTTCTCACTTTAAAATCTACAACTGGCATGAAACAGATTCCACCGTTTCACTTGGTACCAAAGAGATGAGGACAAAAAAGGAGAACCTACAGGTGGAAAAACTAAGTACACCCCAAGTTTTAATTGTTTTAAAACACATCCACAGATAATACGTTGAAGCAATAATTTTCTGTCCGATCCTCCCTTTTTCATTACATTTTAGTTTAAGTTTTTTTTTATAAGGTTTATGACTATTGGTTCTGGATTTGTTTCAGATAGTTGCTCTGCTTTACGACCCATTTCAAGTCACATAACTTCACATTATACAACAGCATATAGAGGAGTTCATAATCAACTCAGTGACCGAAAGGCACCGAGGTCCTGTGACTTAAAAAAAAAAAAAAAAATCTCATATCGCCACTCCACCATCACTGTGCTTTATTAGTGGCGCAGTGCTCCCACCAAACAAAATGGCTGCAACCTACCATCTCTAACTTTGATCTCATCTTCCCAGACTCGGACGACGTGACGTTCCGTCAAAGGATGGGACCCGTCTCGCCCTCCAGATCTGGAGGAGGCGTTGCAGCCCACCAGCATCACTAAGCCACCGCCGTGCTTTGCTGCAGGCATGGTGTATCCTTCGACACGGCTGGTCTCCCATGTGAAAATGCTGGACTTTTCCCATCGGCGAATATTTTGCAAAACCTCACTGTTTTGAGTCACGGCTCCTTCTTGATTCTTTTATAAAAATAACTTTACACATTTTTAATACATTTACACAAGATTATACAGTTTCAGAATAAATATAAACTGGACCGTCTGTGTGCTTTTAGAAGTCAGTAGTAGCGTATGGTCTAGAAATCTATTATTTTTCCTCAGTAAACTATCTTATTACAATAAAGTCTTCATTTTGATGTTAGGATACAGAAGATTTATCAAAGCACCCAGCAGCAAAACTTAACCCTTTCCTCCTACTGTTTTATCCTTGTATAACAAACACCGTCGGGACCGAAAGGTTGAGTGAAATCACTATAATCATCTCCTCGTGCTGCCTAATGTACCAGACATGCAGATCCAAGATGGTCGCACTCGGAGCGCTGATCTCTGATCTCAGCCGACTGGATCGGGGATCGGCTCGTCGTTCTGCTGCCGGCTCGCCACTAGCCTTTCGCGTCCCTTCTGCAGCGTGAATTCGCTGGGCCCCAGCTGGGTGATCTTGCCGCTGCCCAGGCATTCGTCGCCTTTGTAGAGAACTGCAAACTGAGGGAGGGACAGAGGCAGCGCCTGGAGTTAAAGACCTATCCTCATGAAATCAACACTGGTGGGGGGAACGTCTTGGACTCGATACCTGTCCGGGTGTCAGCGCTCTGGCCAGCTGAGAGAGAGAAATCCACACCGAACCGTCCATGTTCAGAGTCACGGTGCAGGGAACTGCAGGGGAAGAAGGGTCAGAGTGAATCTGCATCGCTTTGCCGACACCTTCAGTTGCTCAGAGGCGGCCAGACTCACTGAGCGCCATCTGGTGGATGAAGCGGAAGTGGCACTCCATCATCTGGGTCCTGACCAGCTCCGCGGGCGGGTCCGAGGCGATCCAGTGGAAGCGGTCGGTCCGTACCGTGTCACGGAAGAGAGCCGGGTGATTGGTGGTTGGAGCCTGAAGCAGAAGGGGCTTAATATGCGTTTTTGTGGCGATGCACCAATATGAACATTTTGGTCAACATTAATATTGCTGTTGTGACTGATAACCAACATTTACTGGTATTATATTTATGTTAACAGTCAGTCTTGCAACGACTATCGAGTCACCTCTGACTGAAGACTGCTGCTGTGTGACTGTCTCATGACATACTAACTGCTCGATATCCGGGGAGCAGAGACAATATTCCACGGTAACACGTCCTGGATGTCATCAATAGTCGTTAGCAAGAACTGCTAATTCTGTGATACATTTTTCAGCCATATCATCCAGCTGTAGGGCCATCACATAAAATCTGAGTACAATTCTTTAAAACTGAGGTGAAAAAAAAAAAAAAAAATGATGTTCTCACCACAAACACATCACCGGTGACAATGTCTTTATCGACCACAAACCAGGCATCCTTCTGGCCACCTATCTTCGCCCTCTGGCCCAGGGTCAGCGTAAACCAACCTGTAGAAGAACCACAAGCAGGAGATAATAACACTAAGACATTTTTAAACCAAAGGCTTTGCAATAATAGCTATGATAATCAGACCTTTATGCGTTCCTTTCACAGCCCCGTCCTCAATAGACACAAAGTTCCCAGGTTTAGGCTCCAGATACTGACAGGTAGAACAAAACTGTGGCAGATTATCACTTTTTCACCAAAGAGATGTTAGAAATCAGAGACAGAGAACAAAACGAAAGAAGGGAAAAAAAAAGACCTCCGTCTCACCTCTAAAATGAAGTTTTCAAAATTTCTCTCTCCAACGAAGCAAATGCCCATGCTCTGTAAGAACAGAGGTCTTAAGGTTCAGACTGAGTGTAACAAGTAGGGCTCAATGACTTATTGGACACGTCATTTTGTTTTTTTATACCTCTTTCTTTCTTAACACGTGGTGAAACCCTGCTTCAGCAGCCATCTTTTTCACAAACTCCTTGGTGAGTCCGGCGAGTGGGAAGAGGGTCTGCCGTAAGGCGTCCTGCGAAATCTGGCTGAGGAAGAAGGTCTGGTCTTTGGCCAGGTCGGCTCCTTTGCACAGCTTCACGGCTGAAGGGAAGAAATACAGGAGAGGAAAAACAAAACAAAACAAAAAATTACAGTAGAGTTACAGCGGGTTGGATAAGAACAAATGTGCTGGAAAGAGAGATGGGTTGGACTGAAAACGGAGCCGAACGCTTACGGTTTCTGATCTCGAATCGATCCCTGAACAGTGTGGTGGGTCGGGTCGTGTGCAACTGCTGGAAAACTTCCTCATCTTCCTGGGACGTCCTAGCGTAATGACCGGTTGCCATGGCGTCGGCACCTGAAACAAAAGCAAAGTGCACCAGTTTGCGCGCAAAAGCAAAATATCCAGGTTTTCAGCCAATCAGAACAAGGTCTTCGTGAAAACCTATTGGATCATCTATCAGTAAAGAGAAAATGGATCCTCACTGGAGATTTCAGCAGGATATTAGGACGCCATATATAGAATAAAAATGATCTAACATTGCCAAAAACTGCATTGGCTTAATACAAACAAGACAACACTTATCCTTTTAGTTATTATTAAGCATTTACACCGCAACCACAGTGAAAATATAAATTAAACAGAACATAAAACAAACAATAAACTGGACTTTCAAATAATGAGTCTTATCAACATCTTAATTTTATTTGTGATTATGTAAGTAAGAGCACGTGATAGTGAAGAACGTGAAGTTATCATCTCCCTAGTTGATTATTCAAAAAAAAAAAAGACAATTTTTAATAGAATATAGGCATTTTGCAACTGAATGCCTGTATTCTAGTAATTAGCAGGTTTTTATGCTGGTTTTTGATATGCTGCTCACTTATTTGACAGGAGACACATGTTAGAAGCCATAAAGATTCCGAATATGTTATTCTAAAAGCATACATACCTAAAGTGTGGATGGCGTACTTGTGGAAATGGTTGAATTTGATGTGTTTGTTGCAGAGTATATCGGGGTTTGGTGTCCTGCCCTTTTCATATTCCTTCAGCAGGTTGCTGCAAATACATTGGGGACAACTGTAACTCAGGAACATAGGTCGCATTAGCTGCAAATGGTTTCATTTAATGACAAGTGGGGTACCTAAATACGTCGTGCCAGTATTCTTTGACATACGACACCTGGTGGAAGGGGATGTCCAGAGTCTGGCACACTCTGTAGGCGTCGTCACAATCCCTCTCTGTGCTGCAGACTCCACTCTCATCCAGAGAGTCCCAGTTCTTCATGAACACCCCTGTCACATTGTAGCCTTCGAGTGGCAGAGACCCACAACAACTGTCAGCACTTTAAGAAGCACATTTATCAACGACAGACGAATGTCTGCTGAGTTTGCAGCAAGGAAGCAAAACACACGGCTACTTTGGGGTAACTGAGGTGGTGTTTTACACTGTTTAGTTTCCCAAGAATGTCTCACCTCTTCTCTTTAATATGAGAGCTGCCACAGAGCTGTCAACTCCACCCGACATGGCGCACACGACGTGTCTTACAAGCCCCATGTCGTTTCCAACAAATATAAGACTTTATATTTACAACTTTATTCATTTAAAACTTGCGTAACTATAAAAACGCGAGCTAACGCCTTCCAACATGTTCAGGTCCGTCGCGAAATTACGTCCGACTTCTTAGTTCCGGTCAGAACTGGGACAACAGGGACCGGGGGATAAAAAAAAAGAAAAAGAAACACCGTCCAACTTGCATACCTCGAGACATATCATTTGCAGAACGAAATAGCAACTAGTATTAGCAATAAGGTAAGTGTAAAGTATGCTGAACTTACTGCGCAAAGTATTTGCTTATGTTAGGTGTCTTACTTTTCAAAGTGAGATCTGTAAATCAATTTCTGTCTTGGATTCATTGTTTGAAAGTATCCAGAACAAGAAGTTTTTTATATTTCCAACATTTTTTTCGCAACTAATAACAAACCATAAGTTTATAATATAAACTCAACATATCTGTCATAAAATGTAAGATCATTTCAAATGCAGTACAATGATAAAAACATAAGATTTGCTGAAAGCCTTTATGGGAGAGCAGTAATACAATTAATACATTGAATACTTTTTCAAGACACAGAAGTCATATATTTTCAATTCATTCAAATTATTTCTACTTCGTCTTTTAAAGGAAAAGTAAATGGTTAAGGTTAAATAATACCAGGTGGAATTTTTAAAAGTACGTTACACATGTTTTTGTTGGTTCTGCAGATGAGTGACGTGACTACGGACGCCGTCACCCTGGATCTGCTGAGAGAAGCCAGGGAGACGGTGAGGAGCAGCCCCCTGGGTGTCATCAACACCCCCATGATCCCCTGGTGCCAGACCACGCTGCCACTGAGCGTCAGCTGCAACGTCCACATCAAGCTGGAAAACATGCAGAAAACCGGTCAGTGGAGGAGCTGCACTCTCTTGATCCCACATGTCTGAACTCCACCTTGATATTCCTCGTTTCTGATTGACAGGGTCCTTTAAAATCAGAGGAGTGGCCAATCAGTTCTCCAGAAGACCGAGCGGTGGCCATTTTGTGACCATATCAGCGGGGAACTACGGGAAGTCCTTTGCCTACGCCTCGAAACACTACGGCTCCAAGGGGAAGGTGGTTATGCCAGAAACGGCCCCTGAATCCAGGGCCACCCTTATCCAGGTCAGACTGAAAAACAAAGATAAATGAAATGTTGCATCATACCTGACCGTTATAAAGATTGCAAAGGGATGCATTTCTGATTTTACTCCTCAGACTTTTGGGGTGGAAGTAGAACGAGTTCCCACCTCCTCTCTGATGAGTGCGGTGAACCGGTGCGTTCAGGAGGACAACATGACCTTCCTGCACTCCTACGACGACCTGGATCTAATAGCCGGACACGCCAGGTTCTCCTAACTTAAACAAAACATTGACTTTTTTTTCCCCTAACCCTCTACATTTATTTCAATTTAGCAAGAAAATTTCACAGCGTAGCAAACACAGGCAAGGTGGAAGGAAACGGACATCTGGTTTTCATTCCTAAAATGAGAATCTGTGCGTGCGCAGCCTGGGCCTGGAGGTGCTGGAGGCGGTGCCGGACCCGGACGTGGTGGTGGTCTGCTGCGGTGGGGGCGGCCTGCTAGCCGGGGTTGCTGCTGCCATCAAGCTCTCGGGGTGCGACACAACCAGGATCTATGGTGTGGAACCAGAAGGAGGTGAAGTGAAGTTTAAAAATGGCCGCCCAAATGTGGAAACAGATCATCAGCGTAGATCTTGATTATACCAAGTGTGTGTGCGTGCGTGTGTTTGCCACCAGCTTGTACGATGTACCAGAGCTTTATTGAGAAGAAGCCGGTGTGGATGGATACACACAGCATTGCCTCTGGCCTTGCACCTCCTTCTGCAGGTTGGTCCTCCTCTATGCTAGCATCTAGCTACGATTGTGAAAACGTTACCCTTTCCAAAGGTATTCACATCACATGGACTTATCAAGTTTAGCCATTTTACACCCAAAAACTTCTGGCATTTTAAAAAGATTTTATTTTCTAGTCAACCTAAAGTAGTGCATTCTGAACCCCACTGAACTAGATACCTTGAAATAAAATCCATGGTTTTTATTCCATGCAGCCTCTTATAGGCGGAGCGCGCGTGTATATCCAGTCCCACTTTAGTTCAGTGCTCCTAAATAAAATTTGGTCCAACCAGTAGGGTTCAAACATATTTCTCATGTAAAACTCTAGACTTTTCCAGATTTTACCAATTGTTTATTCTCATTATCGGGTGGGTGGATAAATAAAAAGGGAAAAAAGACTGGAAGCAAAGTACCCAAATAGAACTACAGGAGAGAAGGAGGGACAAAAGCGTGAAAATAAAAAACAAAGAAGGAACTGGCACACGAGGAAGTAAAACAGACAGAAGGAAGAAAGAAAAGAGATAAAAGGAAGTTGAGAGAAAAAAAAACAGAAAATGAACAGAAAAAAAAACAGAAAAGGAAGGAAGGAAATAATAAATGGAAGAGGAGAAATGGAATGTAGAAGGGAGAAAGAAATTATGAAATGAAGAAAAGAGAAAAATGCAAATAACATAAGGAAAGAACAGACAAACATAAGAAAAGGAATAAAGAAACTGATATAGCAAAGGAAGGAAGGAACAAGGACGAAGGAGACAAGGGTGGAAGGAACAAAAAGAAGAAAAGACACAAAAAGGGAAAGGAGGAAAGTAGTGAAAAAAGCAAGACCGAAGAATGAAGAAAAAGTGATGCAATGGTGGACAGATGGACGGACAAAATAAAGTAGAAAAGGGCAAAAGGTAAAACAAATCAGGAAGGGCAGAAAGACAGACATCATTTATTTTAGACGACTGGATAAAGATTAAAGCTGGAAATGCAAACATTTTTCCATCTTCCTATTTTCTCCTTCCATGTCTCTAACCAGACCAGGAAAACACTAAGATCCGACTCTAGACTAGGTAGAAACCTTGAGCCAGTCGCCAGACGACGCGTCCGATGTGATGCCGTAACCGCGGCGCTGCTCTGCTCCGCAGGCCGGCTGCCCTTTGAGCTGTGTCGACTCTACGTGGATCAGATCGTCCTGGTGAGCGACGATGAGATCAAGGCGGCCGTCTCCGCCCTCTACCGAGCCGGGCTGGTGGTCGAGCCGTCGGGTTCCGCCGCCTTCGCCGCGCTCGTCAACGACAAGATACCCGACCTGGAGGGGAAGACCGTCGTGTGCATCCTCAGCGGAGGGAACGTCGGGAAAGACGAGCTGGCCAACTTTCCAGACTGAAACGCTCCGATGTGATTTTGGATAAATCTGAAAGCGTTCCTTCACATTTTTTCCCCAATTCAAAAGGGAAATGTTTTGGACTTTTTTTTTTGTCTTTTAACACAAATCTTGGAACTAACACTGAAAACCAGCACCATAAATTTATAGCAGATGTAGTCGATGACAAAATTAACTTGGTTAAAGTTATTACATTGTTAATGAAATTACTTTTTACTGAGTACCAGCACAAATCACTAGTCAAAGACCATTTGAAAGCCACTGAATCTGGAAAAATTAAGAGATTTTTCTAGACATTCGGGCTTCAAGCAAGTTCAAAATACACAGGCAGTAGTTTTTAGCTTTTGTGGAGTAATTCTGTTGCCGAATGCAAAGTCAATAAATGCAAGATTCAAAATAAATCTACAATTTCTGATTTTTTTTTTAACTTTGTTTTGGCTTTCAGAAATGTAAGAGAGCCGGCTCAATTGGTGTGCGTGATCCGGCAGCTATAACCTTTAAATATGGAAGCAGTGGAAAAAAAATAGACAGATGGAAGTAAGTAAAGATCGATAAATTTTTCATTTTGTATATCTAAAGCGAGTCACGTTGAGCTGTATGTACTTATCTTGTCAAATAAACATGAAAGGAAAAAAAACATTCTTAAGGGATGTTATAAAGTTTCAACCAAATGTAACACGACTGTAATCTCAAAACTGTTCAAAAGGAGTAAAGAAAGACCAGAAACAGCATAATTTTTTTTTTACGATTTTCTATTTAAATTTCCCCCCAAACTGGTTCCAGAAAACAGGCTGAAGAACTGAATAAAAACTAGTGAACTGTGACATAATTTACTGAACCCAGGAGAGTACACAGTCATAAACGGTATTGAAAATATAAAAATAATCCTAAATACATTTTTGGGATGAAAAGAACAGATTTTCAATCACGTGCTGCTCTTGTGTCTTCAGGAGCTACATGACGTCTTTTATGGCCATTCTACACACGACGGCATCTAGCAGACTGCCGCATGTCTCCTCCTGAGGCGTGACTTTGTACAGCTGTAATGGAGACAAAAAGGAGCAAATACGATCAGGACATACTGTAGCATTTTCCGGCTAAAATAATAAGCAAGAGCTGCTCTGAAAAAGGTACAATCTCGAGGCCAGCATTACGCACAATAAATCCAAGCCTGTGCATCCAATTTGTGATTAATGCATCATTAAAAGAGCAAAAACACAACTTATGCACCTTTTAAGTGTGTATATAAAGGATTTATAGCTGTAAACGTAATTCATTTGACAGACATGTTCCGATTTATGCTCTAAATCCATTTGGTGAGTCTCTCGTTAAAATACGCTGAGATCCATATATATTAGATCATTACCTTTCTGATCTTTTCCAAGTCAGACAGTGAGGAAACCTGGTCCACTGGAAGCTGCTGACCGTCCACCATGGCCGTGATGTCCGCCACGGCCTGCATCTCGTCTTTGTCATGAACAATCACCACCAGGACCGAGTCGTCTCTGTCGGAGAGCCCAAATCTCTTGAAGGCCTCTGAGATCTGCATTGATAAAGACGTTAAACAAAGACTGAAAAACGATCTAACAGATCTAACAGATTACACTGATTACGTCAGTGTAATCAGCTGATGCTTTACAGACCACTTTTACAACAATGTGCAACATGTGTTGGTCCATAAACTTCTATTGAACTGTATTGATATATGGGGTTGATACGTGACAAAATTTGAACAAGTTCAAGTGACATGGTTTGACATTTTTGTTAAAACGTACGCACTTTGTTTGTCGGTGACAAGCTGAAAATTATTTCCGAGTTGAGACTTCTGGTCTTCATGTTTCCAGTGGAGTGTAAATGAAAAGCTTTATTGGCAGCCACCAGCACTTGGAAAGAATCCACCAGCTGTAAAAGCACACAAAGTTGGATTTTACATCCCAGACACTTCTAGCCCCACACGTATGAACAAAGACGAGACAGTAATCATTTTTCAAATAGCATAAGCTGAATATATTGACAGCATTAAAAACAATAATATAAAAGTGGCTCACCATTGTCGGGTTGATGAGGGCACCATTTATTTTTCCCTCCACCGCTTTCTGTCTCAGTTCTGCTGCATTTTTCACGCTTTTAAAAAGCATCTGCGTCACCCTGGTGTCGGGGTAAAGCTCCAGCGTTTGCGTAAGTTTCATGCTGAAAATTCATATATATGCACGAATTAAACAATTTTTATCCGCTTACCGAAAAGGCACTTCGCTTCTTCACGTTAGACACATGAAGGGGGAACCATAATACAGTAACACAGGTCGGAACAAAATATCGTGAGCAGAACACACCTATGGAATATATTACATAAACATATTTAGTAAAGTCAACAATAAATTACACAACATAAAATGCGTATTGATATTTTTATATAACTGTGTAATTTAAGTGTTTGGTGCCACAAACGTGTAGTAGACGTCGCACTTGCTTAATGCTATGTAGTAACGATTCGTGAGCTCGTCCGCCATATTGTGAGTGGCGACATGAATAAAGAAACACGAGTGTCTTTATAAAAAAAAAAAGGGAAAGTGATTATTTTAATAGAGATTATTTTTAATCATTTTGATAAAAATGAGCACAGTTTTCAAATGAATACCTCGAAACAACAGAAATTCAGTGTGCTTAAAATGCATCCCAACCATATCCACTGGATTCCATTTTGTTACATATTTAAACTGCATGTTACCTAATTTTGAATTTGACATCTATGCCTTTCTAAATATTTTGTATGTATTTATTGGTGTTATAATGTAAGAGTTTTTGCAGATGTATGTGGTAAAGACAATAAATGAATAAAAGAAACAAAATATTGCATATATTGTAGAATTATGTTACCTTTAAAAAAAGGAAAGAAAAACATATATACAGGAATAGTTTTACTGAAAAATATGTTCTTCTAGTTGAATAAGAATATTCTGTATTCAATAAATTGAGAACAATTTCTTGCACTGAATGAAGAATTTTTTTAAAACCAAAACTGACTTACTGACTATAAATATCACTATTACTTTACATTGTTCAAATAGAGATACTGTAGTGGTTTACAAAGCTTTATTATGAAATAAAAAAAATGGATTTGAAACGTTTTGCTTTGTCTGAACTTGAGATTTTGTTTTTGTTATACATTTTATTTTTCCATAATTTTCACACAGATGTATTTTTTGTATATATGCGGTAGCATTAGTATTTTTTACAAGTTAGTCAGATGGTTTAGCCTTTATACCAAATGTTATTTTACTTTTACTGTAGTCAGTCTTTGAATAATTACTTTTTACGTTGGTTTATACCGAAGTTATACCATTCTAATTTTACGTAGAATAGCGCTGTATCCACTCACAATGTGGCGTCGACGTTGAGCTAAGAGCAAGGTAGTAGGAACCACTGGTTGTAGAAGTGTTTCCACCCGAGGTCGATTCTAAGGCGGATATCCAGCTGTTGGAAATCCAAACTCCTCGGTTTTTTATTTTTGTGTCAATTTCAGCCATTTTCTCTCTGAATTTGGGGAACGTATCTGCTTTAATCCAAGAGTGTGGTCGCTATGCGTTGTATACACGAGCCTAATAGTTAGTGTTTGATCAAATTGACTGTTTCGTCGTGTGTCGTTGTAAAACAGTGAATGCAAGACATGGAGAAAGTCGAGAGCTACATATTCTCAGCTCTGTGCAGCGTCAACTTCTTGGTGTCCTGCCTTCTGTTCTCCAAAATGACGAGGGTACAGCGGGATCCCTACATGGACGAGATCTTCCACGTCCCTCAGGCTCAGAGATACTGCAAGGGGAAATTCAATGAGGTAACCGTCCGTTTGTGGATGGGTCCATCACTGTGTAACGGATTAAGGCTAGAACCAACAGCAGGGCTTTTTATTATTTGACCAGAATGACATGACAGCTTGTGGAGGCTTTAATCTCAATTGCAGACATATATAAAGGCATTAGCAGAGGTTGTGAGCTGAGCTCACATGTGCTAAATCTTTTTGAACCTCATATCATGAGGTCACGAGTAAATTCAGATTCCCAAAAGCGCCATGTGTGCGAAAAAGAAAATATCCTGTTTTAATAAACATCTAGCTGCCACGCCCCCCTCTGGATACTTTAAAGGAGGATTTCCCAGGCCAAAGCAGGATGCAAGACTTTGTTTCTGAAGATGACCACAAGGGGGCGGGACAAAGCAGCGTGAAATACGCTTTAACGGTTTAAAACCGTCACCCCCAGTGGAAGTCAATGGGAACACCGTGTCATCGTGACAGTTAAGGGCTTCTAAACTAGACGGTGTGTTGTGTTGTTTGCTGAGCTGTATAGTTTTTAACACCGTTTATATCTGTGCTGCACAACACCCCACACACAAGGTTTTTTTTTTTTTTTTTTTAAATCTATTTAGTCACATCTACATATTTATGCCAAGAAATCCAAACTACAGCTTAAGGGAAATACAGCTGTCCATATAATCATCATCATCATCATCATCAAGTCATTGCCCCTCACAAAATCTGTCTTGAAGCATTTCCAATAGCTGGCAGTCAGTGTTTGACNTTTCTTATTTGCAGAATTGTTTTTATTCAACCACACTGTAGTGTTTTTAGGCATTGCCAGCCTGTTAAAGGTCAAGCTACAGCATCCAGATTGGATTTAAGTCTAACCTTTGACTAGGATGTTCCGAAATTTCTTTTTGTTATTATTACTTAAAATTGATGAAAGCAGCAAATATTACTAATAAAATGGATTCTAATATGGAAGAACAGATAGGACCGGCAACTACGATGGAGCAGTAGGGCCAGACTAAGAATTTTTTTTTTCTATATGAAGTAATTCTAAAAAAGTTTTATTACAAATGTAAAGTCATAATATTAACAGAATAAAGACACTATTTTACCAGAAGAAAAGTCAGAAATTTAGTAGAAAAAAGTTGTTTTGGGTAAAAAGCGTCAATAGAGTTATCCATTTCTGATGTGACCAGCTCGTATACGCTGTGATTTATTTATTTTTTACTTGAAGTAGACTCAGTCGTTGGACAATTGTTTCAAAGTACTACTACTGATAATAAGTTGATGCTGATTTATTAAAAGATTAACACACCAGCATTTAAAACCAATACCAAAATAAAACTTCACAAGATCAATTCATTCTTTGTTTAGGAGCCGTCATAAAATGGCTTCAGGCTTCTAATTTTGTGACATTATTCTGGTAATGTTATCAGTTTGTTCTTGTATTATTTCGACCTTATTGTCGTTTTTCTTGTTATTGCAACTTTATTCTCATAATATCATTTTGACTATTCTGGTAATATGAGCTTATTCTTGTATTATTACGACTTAAAATGACTGTCATACGGCTATTTCCGTATTATTATTACTTTATTCTGGTAAAATGAGTTTATTCTAGTATTGTTTCTACTTTGCAATGTTATTTTTAACTTACTCTTGTACAACTTTATTTGAGTAATATTATGACTTAATTCTTGTAAGACTTTTTTCTCATAATAAAACTTTTTCTCATATTTATTTATTTTTTTTGTCTTAGTCCGGCCCTAAAACTCATTAGTCATAGCCAACTGCTTCAAAGCAGTTGGTTAAAAAATTTTGCCGTTAACTGCATGGGGCTCCCTCAAGGAGGCGACATAAGTTTAGGACAGCCAGAACCAGATGATGATTTAAAGGAAAGCTCCTTGAATTGCGAGATCTATGATGCTGATGATGTTTGTCTCCGGTGTCGTCAGTGGGACCCCATGATCACCACCCTCCCTGGCCTCTACCTCGTCTCAGTGGGCATCATTAAGCCGATGGCGTGGCTCGCCAAATTGACGGGTAGCGTGGCGTGTTCCACGGCCATGCTGCGCTTCACCAACGTGCTGTTTAACTGCGGGAACTTCTACCTGCTGTACCTGCTCATAAGCAAGCTGCACCACAGGGACAAGGTAAGGCTGCCTCACCACAACGAGGGAGGGAGGGAGGAAGGAAAGGTTGCCATTTTTTCTCTAATGCCATGTTACCTCTTCTTCAGACGCGGTTGATGTTTCGGCGAATCCTCTGCACAGTGTCTCTGTCCACCTTCCCCGTGCTTTACTTCTTCACCTTCCTCTACTACACGGACGCCGGATCCACCTTCTTCATCCTCTTTGCGTACCTCATGACGCTGTACGGCTGCCACAAGGCCTCGGCGCTGCTCGGCGTCTGCGCCGTGCTCTTCCGGCAGACCAACATCGTCTGGGTGGCGTTTTGCGCCGGCACAGTGGTGGCTGCCAAGATGGATGACGTCTGGAGGATGGAGTACACGAAGAAGAAGGACGAGAGACTCCCCGCCGTCCGGGTGCCACTGTCGTCTCAAGGAGTGAAGAAAGTGATTACGTTCTCGTTGGACTTCTTCACCTCGCCTGAAACCATGAAGGTGGTGATGCAAGTGACCTGGCCTTACGCCGTGGTGGCAGCGGGTTTCCTGCTGTTCATGTTGTTGAACGAGGGGATAGTGGTGGGCGACAGGACGAGCCACCAAGCCTGCTTCCACTTCCCTCAGGTCTTCTACTTTTTCTGCTTCACCTACTTCTTCTCCCTCCCGGTGTCACTGTGCCTCCACCGAACCCTACGCTTCAGCAACGCACTGAAGAAGCATCCTGTGTTCTTCTCTGTCCTCACCATTGTCTCCTTGTTTCTGGTTTGGAAGTTCACTTACGTCCACAAGTACCTCCTGGCTGATAACCGCCATTTCCCCTTCTACATCTGGAAAAACATCTACCAGAGGCACAAGCTGGTCCGCTTCCTGCTCGTCCCGGCTTACATTTTCACCGGGTGGAACTTCCTGGAGACCTTAAAGTCCCGCTCTTTCTTCATGAGCCTTGCCTACCTGACGTGTCTTGTCTTAGCCACAATTCCCCAGGAGCTCCTGGAGTTCAGGTACTTCATCATCCCGTACCTGATGTACCGTCTCCACATGCCTCTCTCGCCCCTTTCACGGCTATTCGGCGAGTTCCTGCTGTACACGATTGTGAACGTCGCCACCATTTACTTGTTCATCGCCAAGAGCTTCTCCTGGCCTTTGGCCCTGACCACACAGAGGTTCATGTGGTGAGGAGGTGTCTGGAACCAGGAAAACCAGCAAATGGTTATCAGTTTTGGGCATTAGAAACTCAATAAAAATCCATCAGTTCAATCAAAAATTGTACGGCCACATTTCTGAGCCTCATTTCAAGAAAAGCTGACTGACATCAACACAGACTATTGTGAAAATATTGTTGCTGTAGTCTGGGAGAATATGTTCCATCTGGAGAAGCTTTTTTTTGACTGTTTTTTTTTTTTACAGTGAAATGTGTGCATTTCCTTCTTGCACCCATTATTTTCTCTACTGTAAATGGAAGAAGTGAAGCCCACTAAGCAAGTTTCCTAAACAGTACTTAAAATTTCAGAATCTTAAAAGGCGGTGAATGTATCGTAGATCACAAACAACGCTTTAGAGAATCTATATTTAGGATAGTCCAAATTTGACAAGATTCTGAAATAAAGCTGATCTAAATGTATTCAGATGTCAGGAAAAGCATGAAATATCCCTTTACCACGCTGCCAAATCAGAAGCGAACTTCAGCGTTGTATAGTATCACAATGGTACCGAAAATACAACTCAAATATTGGGAAATATATTGTACTGCAATGTTCATTTGAGACTTGAGAAGTTTGAGGTTTTGAAGTAGAAAACAAATAGGAAGCCTGTCTAAGGAAACTCTGCTAACTTGAGCTGTAAATGTGATAACAGCTGCTGGTTATGTCTCGCATTCACCATATCGTCCTTCTGGACGCTCTTTTTTGTTTTTAGGTGTTTTTAGGCACAAAATGAAGCCATGTGACGTTTTTTAGCAGCCATTCGTTGGACCCCTGACTGGGAACCTTTTGTACTCGTTTACACAACAGAAGATCTGAAGACCTTTCTGTGTTCCTCCACATAGTTTGGTAGCCGATCCCCAGTCATATTAAAGATAACGAGGGTAGAGTAACGCAGAGCCACTCATTGTTGCTGCGCACTGCAGGGTCAGCTGGCAGAAAGAAGACTACTACTTCAATCAAGAAAGACAAATTCTGCTGTGTAAGTCTACATTCAGTCACAGAACAATACGACTTAAATGATACTTGATACTTTTCTGTTCTCGTTTAGGATTCTACTGTAGTTTGTCGGTGGTAAAATGTGAGTACGAATTAGTGAAGGGGTTAACTAATCAGAAGCCGAATAAAGAGACCAAAAATGTCTTCTTCTTTTCTTTCTTTTTTTTTTTTTGACCAAACGAAGAACACTGATGTTCAAAACTTTATGTTAGCTTGATTCCACGAGGGTAGAAATGGTTTCCATAACTAGCTTAATATTATCAAAAGCCATGAATATCCACTGGAGCTAAACAATAACTCTATCCAGGGTTGTGTGTTTAGTTTTTTTTTTTTTTTTTGGGGGGGGCACTGTGATGTTTTTGTCTTTACTAATTTGCATACATGTGATTAGCTTAGCTAGTTCTGGTTTTACCCAGCGTCTGTCTGTGATAGAATATAATACCTGATGTTATTTTTCTATCTCTGTTTGTAGTCAGTTTAGGTTTGTAGACCCGCGCAGCAGTATGCAACGGTTTCGGTAAAAACACCTGCTTCGAGATCAGTTTGCCATCTTTCCGAACGGTGCTGCTTCCACTGGCCTGGTGTTGTACAACTTAACTCTGCTTCACGTTGTTTTGAAACGTTTTTCCTTTGGATCTCTGTGTCCAGCTCCGTTCCAGCCATTCCTCCCCTTTTTGATACAACTTTGAATAAAACGTATTACAACAAAACAAACTGTGGCAAAACTTGAGTGGTGCAACATATTTCAAACGTGAGTTTTGTCCATCAATTTGGTTGTTTTTTTACTCGTCCACTTTTATGTTAATTCACACGCATCAGTTGCCTTTTTCTCTCATTTATCCATTCATTCTTTTATCAGTTTGTTCATTATTATACACCCATCCCATTAATTCATCCATCAGTTTTCTTTTCATTATTTACCAATTCTTTTTCTTGATATGTCCTTCCAAATATTTGCAAACCCTATATTTTTTAAAGCCGGACGATACTAGAAATATCTCCCTACTCTTCTCGACTAAACTTTTTAATAATACATTTAAAATAAGATCTTTGTTCCCTAAAATATCAAGGAACTCTAAAAAAACAAAAACAAATGGAAATCCAACAATTCAACATAAGATTCACTTGTCAACTGATGGAAAAGGGTAGAAACAAAAAAATTTTCTTCATGAATGCTTTACATCTATGGAGCTAAATTGGGGCCATAAAGTTTGTTCAAAAGAAGAAAAAAAATCTTCGAGTCTGAAGAGTAACTTAACATTTTTCTTTCAGTTTCAAAACATTTATTTTTTCTTCAGGTTCAAATCTTTTTTGTTTTGTTCAGTTTCAAACTCTCTTGAAGAAACTTTATGGCCCCAACTTAGCTCCATGTACAGCTGCTATTTTGAGAGTCTATTTTTCTCAATATTTGAAACAAACATTCTATTTTGGAGTTTCCATAGCTTTTAAGACAAAAACATGCTGCCATATCACAGGTCAGTCAAAAGGGGGCAGTCTTGGATGGAGCTAACAGTTCCAGTTAGGTTTTTTTTTTTTTTTTAAATTAACATAGGAAATATTTAGTCAATAATCTCCTCCTGCTTTCCTAACCCAGGAACCTTGAAAGTAAACTTCATAGTTAATTTAGGGTTACTTATAATAAACTCTATTTTCTCTATAAAACAGTCGTCACAATGTCTGTTCTCCATCATGACCAGACTAAAGTTCTGTATCAAAAGAGATTTAATAACCGACTCTGCCTCTCTGCTCCCCCGAGCCTGCAGAAATTCAGCTTTTCCGTTTTCTCGCTGCTTCATTGATTTTTACTTAAGGGGATGACGAAATGACGCCGCAGTCCTTCTCGCTGCTGCACTCTGGCATTTGGAGAACTGCAGCCCAACAGAAAGGCAAGATAACAGCTTCGGTTCCTGTAGTATTATTACCTCTTCATTTCTGTCGATGGCGAGCCAGTGGAAAAAAGGTTAAATGTTACAGATTTCATCAGGAAGGAGGAAAAATAAATGAAATTACAGTGCTGTGAAAAAACAGTTGCCTCCTTTTAATGAGGAACAAACAAATCTTTACTCAATATGAAGATGAGCTGAACAAATACAAAAAAGCATCCCAAACCAACCAGGTCGAGTTAACTGATTATCCACATTTCTAGTTCAGTTTAACTTTGCCTACTGTGGAATTTAGATTTAAGAACAGATGAGAAATAAAGTCATTTCTAAGACTGTGGGACTCCAGACTATCAGAATAACCCAGAAATAGATTCACCATGAACCAATGGCGACTCTTCCAACGTCCCACCAAAATCACTCTGGTGAGCACAAAAGAACCAAGAGTATCATCTAATGTAACACAGACCTTACTTGTATTAGCAAAGGTCAGAGGTCATAATTCAGCAACAAGAAAGAGGCTAGAAAAAAAACGCATCCGTACAAAAACCCAATGTTAACAAAACCGCCCAATAAAGTACATCTCACAAATGTTGAAAATATCTTGATGATCTCCAAGATTTTCGGGACAATATTTGGTTGTCCGAAGTAGAACATCCATTCCGTTCATGCTTAAAAACCTTTCAGTGTGGCTTAATCAAAACTATTCTGTAAAGAAGAGTCAGTCAACATTCCTCCACAGAGATTTTACCACAAATGCTATCAGGTTTAGGAGGTGGAACTACTTGTTCACAAAGGACAAGGTTGGTTTGGATAGCTTTTGTATTTGCTTAGGTTATTTTTGTGTTATAGAGAAATTTGCAAAACTTATTTTAAAAAAAAAAGCTCTTTACTGGAGAGATCATTCTAATAGTTTAAGCAAATTCATTTTCCTGATGTCTGTCGCTTCCAGAGGTGGGGACTGGAGTCACATGGCTTGGATTATAAAAATCCAGACTTGAGACTTGACCTGAAAAAATGCTCAAAGTCTCGGACTTGACTTTTGACTTTCACACCATTGACTTGGGACTTGACTTGACTTGAAGCTGTTTACTTGAAAAGACTTGATATTTCACTTAAGTCAAAAATTTAAAATACATTATTTATAAACTGGCCGCATTAATTAATTTAACTCATCCCATATTAACAGGCGCAGACCATCTTTCTTTCTCTTTTTCCACACTGTACTTATGCGTACGTAAGCTGCAGCACAATCAATCAAATTAACAGGATTTAAAAATAACGGGGGAGGGAGGGAGAAACGAGAGACAAAAAAAATGCTCAAAGCAGATATACTCCTGTGAGTAATTGCTTTTGGGTACATCAATCATGAAATATCCAACTAAAACTGGAGTGAAACATGCAAAAAATTGCAAGACCAGGATCTCAGATGAAAATACAACTTCCAACTGTTTGGCATTTAAAGTTGCATAAAGAATAGTAAGCGGTACTTTTCTTTTACTCTGAGACAACTGACTAGCTAACGTCGTGTTAGCAACTCTGGGTTACGTTGGTGATACCGCTTATCTTTCACTTCTATGTTGTGCTTAGTCATGTTGTGTAAATCCGGTGCTTCAAATATCCACAAATAATATGCACCGTGTTAGCTCAGGAAGCTAATGTGCTTCGTGTTAGCTCAGGAAGCTAATGTGCACCATGTTAGCTCAGGAAGCTAATGTGCACCGTGTTAGCTCAGGAAGCTAATGTGCACCGTGTTAGCTCAGGAAGCTAATGTGCACCGTGAAGCTGGTGGATAGTGAGCGGTGTCCGGTGTTCAGAAAGCAGGTTCTGTACCTGAACTCAGGGAAGAGAGTTTCTCTCTGTCCCATCATAATGATGAACCGGATCCAGTTCCAGCACAGGATGGATGGTGTATTCATAAGGAAAAGTACGGTTTCTTACACCCCTTTCCCACCCTGCTCACGTATTAGTATTTTTCCATAAATATCCCCTCCTCCCCCTGCCTCCTCTGACAGTAGCACCGGACAGAGACATTTCCTATATTCTCAGACCCAAAATTTGACAGGTATGGGTGTATTTGAAGACATCTATGTTGAGAAATTATATTGACAATAAATAGATTGTCAATATAATTTGTAGACTTAATGCAGTCAGTGCATTAACTCTACTGTTTTTTCCAGTTATAACTCATCAAATGGCGGCGTGATGGTCGTTGCACAGATCCCATTTTCCAAGTGGTATAATTTTGCTAGAAAATTAATCAAAATCCAGTAATTTTGCTATCCTTCAGAAATTGCTGTAAAGGTAAAAAACTTTACAATTGTAAGGATCCTGAAGGCAACACTGTTGGGTAGTGCTGAGTGTTTCTGGATGGTAATGCATCCATCTTTCTTTCTAACCAAGACACACATTATTTTGTGTGATTCTGGCGAGTTTGATTCAGGCAACATGTTTTTATCAATACTGAGATGTGAAATTGGCTGTAGATTTAACTCCACTTGGACTGACGGATATTTATGTTGGCATCACATCCAAATTCCAGAGTGAGTCGGTTGTTCAACAATAATTAAGTATGTTTTCTGAAAATTTTATTATCTGTTTAGTTTTCATGACCAAATCAATGTACACATAATCACAATACTCCAACCTTTTTTAATTATGTGCGTAAAAATAAACCAAAGTTAACCAAAAACTAAAACTACTACTGCAACTAATAGAAACTAAACTAAAACAAGAAAATATGTAAGTAATAATAACTAGTAAAAATAGCAAACACGTACTAAAAACTCATTTAAACATTGCTGAATTAGATTTAAAAAAAAAGTCTAAATGAAATAAAACTAACCTATAATGAAAAACCCAAAACTACTCAGTCCTTTCACGAACCTTTAAATCTTTCTTAATTGTTCCTTTAAATGCTAAAACCTATAATTTATTTCCTTTTCAGCTGCATTTCTCTGTGTTTTAGCATACAGGCTGCTCAGTTCAAAAGTTTTATGTTAGTATTCGTCTGTTTCTGGAGCCAGCGGATCGGCGGCGAGGTCACGCCTTCTTCAGGATTCCTCTCTTAACTCCCAGCGACACGGTCGACCCTTTCACCACGCATCGGTCAGCTTTTGGCCAACACATCAGCATGCATACATTTACACTCTCCTGTCCTCTCACAGACCCCGCACACACACACACACACACCTTCGGCAAACACTGTGGTAGTTTCTTGGATTATGTGTCAGGAATCCACCAGATTCCCCCACTGACCTATGACCACCTCCGCGGAGCCTGGAGTACCTCGTCCATCTGGGATGCGTCTCAGTGCATAATGCATCACTCTCTGAGGAAGAAGCCCACTGAGGCACACTGAAACAGCTGTCATGCATAATAGATAAAGGCAGATTAAAGGAACAAGTGGCCTTGGTGTGTAGTTCTGATTGAGACAAAGCTTTCTTGGGGTGATCCAGAGAGAATTCATGTTTCTAAGTGTGTGTGTTTGTACATCAAAAAGACGACAAAATTAAATCACCCAACAGGTCTCAGACGACAATTTCTGTCTTGTAACTATCCCCACTTGATTATCTTTTAGAGAGAGAGATGAAAAAAACAACGTAGTTTGTAGCTCCTGATGTGTTAACTGTTGAGCACTTAATTAAGAATCCCATTTTAGTCGTACGACGAAGAACAAGCAGGTACTCATGGAAACAGATGGAGCCGCAGACGACACCATATGTCACCGCAACGAGACTGGAGCTCTAAATGACTTCAGTCTCTACCAGTGGAAACTGCTGAGGGAAATGACAGCATTATTTCATTTCTAAGGCGAGACTTGATTAGTGAAATGTAACATCATGGAGCACGGCGATAACATCGCTGGACACTAGTGAGGGTTACGTTTCCCTTTGTATTGTTGGAACATTGTGGTGGCAGCACACAGAGAGGGTGCCATGTATCAAAAACATTGACTCAGGTTGATTATGCATGTGAGGGACCGGACTCAAACAAGGACAAAAAATGTTCAAAGTAGAAAAAGGCTTCAAT
>NW_015113441.1:94199-95593 GCF_001443285.1 Poecilia latipinna | reverse complement strand
AGACCATAGTTAAACATGTAAATTTAGAAAAAAAATACTTTTTCTTAAAAGAGTGTGTCCCTTTTACTGTATAATATGTTTTATTTTTGAAATTGTAACATGTAGTTATGGGTCATTTATGTCTGTGTTTAAAAAAATGTTTTTTTTACTCATTATTACTGACAGCATAGAAAATATTTCTAATTTTAAAAAAGCTTATGCAATATAATGTAATTTTATTTATATAGCACACTTTCAGCAACAAGGCAATTCAAAGTGCTTTACATGAGTTAAAGGGAAATACAAACAAAATGACAAACCAAAGGAAAGAAAAAAAGAGGAAAGAAAAGTAATCTAATGTTGTTCTGAAGTATGTAAACTAAGTGCTCCTGTTCAGGGTTGCTAAGGATCTAATACAATTTCTAAATAGGGAGTACTCTACAGTTTCTGATAAAATAAGCTAAAGAGTGACTGATCTAATTCTTTTTCTGGGTTAAAGTGAGTACTCCACAATTCTATGTTTTTTCTAAATCCTTTTCTGGGTTAAAAGTAATATAAACTAAGCAGTGACTGATCCTGTTAAGTATTTCTGGATTCCAAGTTTGTAGTTATTCTAATTCTAATTCTGATTCCATTTCTGGCCTGTATAATATTGATCTAAATAGTGCGTACTCCACAATTTCTGATATTACTAATAAACTAAAATAATCGACAATACCTTATACCAATATGTGCATTTATTGGTCTTCAGTTCCAAACATGGCACAGAAAAGTCCACAGTACTTAATGTTTCTGTAACAATATTTAATAAAAACATGTGGAATGGAACATCACATGGTGGATTGTCCCATAACAGGGTGGAAAATCAACGTCTTTGATTCTGAAATCTGACGATTTTCATCATTGGTTGCAGGATTGCCTCCTTCAAGTCAAAGTATAGGCAGAGTATTTGTCCTGGCTCTATCTGGGAAAACAGGTGACATCCCTGCAGAGAATTTTCCCACGACAGGTACTCAGTGTTCTCCTCACAGGAGTCACCAAGTGAAATGAAAACAGATAAATGGCAAAGACATCTGATAATAACTCAGACTATTCTGCAACTCTATTCCATCATCTGAAATTTTTTATTTTACTTAAAATGATAACTTTTCACCCTGTTTGGTTCATGAACCTAACAGGATGAAACTTTTCTAACTAATCTACTTGTAGCTCTTTATGGGGTCAACATTTATGTAGTTAACCTTCAACATAATAACAAACCTTTAATGACTAAATCTAATATAATGTTTTTTAAATTCTACTGAATAAACATTTTCCACAATCTATCTTTAAGGTTGACTCATACAGGTTTAATATATTTAAGATTAAAGAAAGTACAGATATAGTGACAGTTGAAGCTTTGTTTGTTTTCCATG
>NW_015113441.1:87151-94189 GCF_001443285.1 Poecilia latipinna | reverse complement strand
AACACTATGTGGTGGTGGTAAGGGCATCCACCACAATGCACAACAACTTTGTTTTAGGTGTATGATACAGTCCCAATAAAGCACATTGAAGTTTGTGACTATGAGGGACGTGACTACTAAAGTGCTGTGCGTAGCCCACTCGAGTTGTGGTCTGTTTTGTTACAGAAACATCTGAAGAATCCAATCTGTTTCAAACTGTGCAACGTTTAGCTTCACTAAACATGGAGGTCTTATCTTGGTGACAACCGAGTTGCACCTGGGAATGAAAGGACTAAATGTCAGGCTACGTGGGCAAGCTCTGCGTTGTGCTAGAAGAAATGAAAATTACCTTGAGTAGAGCTAAGTTAAACAAAGTTGGAGATTATACACAAAGTGATATTACTCCACCTACAGCTCATAATAAAAATAGAACTTTCATTTTCACCTCAGATTTGCTGCGTGTTCTGTTCTTAATGTACATTTTAGCTGGAGAGCGAGCCTACGTGAGCAGCACTACTACCCAAAACGATCACAGCATATACTGTATGCAAATGTTTCTATTCCTGTAAAAGCAGTGGGAGTTCGGTGGGCGGAGTGGTCAAAAAAATCATGTGCTTAATTTGATTAATTAGAACAGTAATTATAAGACTTCCCCACGTTCATTTCAGAGAGCCTTCTGGGAAAAAGTTTAAAGTCCTGCAAGGAATGCGTGGGAGCACATGCTGGTCAGATTTATTAAGACAAAAAAAAACACAACTTTGCTCTCAGTGTAGCACCAACCTCCCTGCTATTTTTATTTTTATAGATAAATATTCAAGTGGACCTCCGTCTTTGTGGCAGGTTGCTAAGATACACACCGTGTCAGGAAGTGACAAGCGTAATTACGATCCTGGCTGACAGACATCGAGCAGAGTGTTCATTAGACTTACTCAAACATTAAGACGTCAAGTCTATTTTTTTTTTTCTTTTTTTTCAAGGGATGAAAACCTGACAAGCTTTTGTATCAGCTAATTTACCAGATTGTAATTTTGGCCAATGAGGACGTGGAACGGAGAGATGAAGAAGAGAGAGAGAGATAGAAAAAAATGTCACTACGTCAGACATTTTGGGGCATTTAGGTGTAGTCGCTCGGTGCATTCTTTACAGGCCACAGACCAAAACAAACTTTATCCCGGTGGTTTTATTGTTACTGACTGCAGTGAAATTAGTTTCGAGTTAGATTTGGATATTCCAATATCCGCCGAGCAAACGATGTTTAGCTCAAGGTTGACCCGATTTATGGCCCTCCTATTGAGTCAAAATCAGTGTGAAATTGTTCTACCAGTCTGTATAGATGAGGTACACTCATTTTTTTAATTTGACCCTTTTTATTCCCTGTCAATACACAGCTCTCCATTACCATGACCCCTCCTGTCACTGAATAGATGCTGAAAACAGATATATGTGCCAAAACTTTCTGCAGCTGAAACTGAAACTGAACTTATTTTTGGACCTAAAGTGGAAGAGTCTAGAATTATAGATCTAGAGTTGTAGATCTATAACAATTTCACACTGATTTTGACTCAATAGATCACATGACCTAGAAGCTACTAAAGAGAAATACTAAATTTAAACTAAAAAAAAAAAATAGATAAAAATAAACATTTTGTTAGAATAAAAATGCAGGTGCCTCCTATATAGTTTAGTACAATTACACATTGATTTCTAGTCCATGTGGCACACAATATGGAAGCTATTGAAGAAAACATTATATTATTTAACATTAAAGTTATTTAAAATATTGAATATGACTTGACATTTTAATAGAGAATGTGTCTCATATAAAAGCATGAATTACCACGTTTTGGTATCCGTTAGTCACAAGGCAAGGCATTTATTAACATTTGATTGACGGGAGTGTTTGGTTCGGAAATTTGTTGACAGTCCCTAAGTGAACCTCCGAGAGCTGAGGAGGGAGCGAGAGAACTGCTGGCTGAAATTATCATTCATAAATCGGATCAACCTTGAGCTTTTTTTTATTTTTATTATTACAATAATATGTACAAGTTGCATAAACAGTAACTAGACGAACAATGGGGCGTAAGGAAGGTAACAGCAAAAATTACAAACAGGAAAGGGATACAAAAAGGAAGAGGTTACAAAGGACAAGGTTAAATACAGCAGTTAGGGCAAATTACATGAGAAATTCTTTACAAATTGTAGTCTTTATAGCTTTAGTATTGGTACAGTTTTTAAGAGAATGTAAATATGAAGAAACATAGGCATAAAAAGCATTACATTTGAGTTTCAATTTAAGAAATTTGCAGCTGTGGATATTAAATTTAGCTAAAATTAATATTAAATTTATAATAAATACTTTATTTGTTGGTGTGTCTAAACAGAAAAAGCCACATAAAATAGTTTTAAAGTTAAACGGTACATCTATTTCCAATTTTCTTTTTAGGAGTAAAAACATCTTTCCAAAATATTTGAGTATAAGAACAGTCCCAAAAAAGATGAGTGATAGTTTCCTCAGAATTGTGACAAAATGAACAGAGCGTCTACATTAAGGTGATATTTAAATAGTTTACTATTAACAGGATAACATCTATGTAGAATCTTTTAGAGACACTTCTCAAATCTTATTAGTTATTAAATATTTCTTCAGCAATAACCAAACATCTTTCCAGCAAATACCATTAAATATATTGTCCCCAAAAAAAGATCAACCTTGAGCTAAACGCAGCTTACTCGGCGGCGGTGACGTTGGTTCCAAAGTTCTATTGACCAATAGTAGAGGAGCTGGATATAGAAGGCAGCTCTCCTCTAGTTAAAACAGGAGAGGAGAAGAGGCAATGACAAAAGAACGAGGGCTTGTATAAGGAAAAGACAAAACAAAATATTTACTTTTCTTGACAAAAACGCATGTTTAGGGGAAATGAAAAAGAAAATATATACATTACTTAATGGAAACTCGTGTAAGGAAAAGGAAAAACTAAATATATATTTATACTTTTATTTCTTATACCAGTTTTGGTCCTCTATAATTTAAATGGACTCTGTTACTCTTAAACTGTTATTTGAAGGATTTTTAACGCTCCACATTAGGTCGTGTAAATGTTTCTCTCTCTCCGTTGCCCATCTTTGAGTGACAAAGATATTAGTGCCTTTTTCCTCCCGCTCTCTCCATCTCGCCCTACCTCTTTTCAACCCCCGAGTCAATCTCTCCATCTTCCCCCTCTATCTCAGGGGCCTCAGGAAAATGAAGCTATTTATAGCGACTTGAGGCGTTCATGTGGAGGCATTCAAGGTTCTCCCTGTAAGAAACAAAACAAGTCACATTTGAACCACCATGAAATGCTTTCCTGAAAATTTGTTTCCCCACATACACACGGTTCTTAAAATTTACTGCGTCTGAACCTGCTTTGCACATGGAGTTAGATTTCACAGACAAATCCGCGAGCAGGTGAAGCCATTAGAGTTCACTGGATATTTGAATCCAGTTCTAGATAAAATACAACATGGTTAAGATTACTTTATAATGCCAGTTGGTAAAGAAACAGTTGCATCGACTTAACGATTTTGCTGCAATTCCTCATATTAGCCCTTGTGTTCGAAGTGGAAAGACTTCCTTTAACAGGAGGAAACCTAAAAAGGCACTTTTTATAGTGTGAAGCCAAGGTTTACATAATACAACTTGTTGAGTTTTTTATTTGCCCTGTTTTCTCCTTGGAAGCAGCAGAAATTATGAAACAGCACGTGACATTAAAACACTGCGTAAAAATAACAAAAGGTGTCTTCCTTTTGAGCTAAATTGAGTTTTTCTATTACCACCACCATCTTACTTTACCTGTCACTCTTCAGTATTTTTTATTTTTTTTATTCGCAGAACTGTAATTTGAATTCACGTCACGCGTCAGCGATTTTCAGGCCGGATTTTTTTATTTATTTATTTTTTTATCAGACTAAATGTGAAGCCAGCTAAGCGAATTTGTTTTGCAAATGAATGCTAATAAGCATCCTTAATGAGGCAAATTGAGCAGCCAATTTCATCTGCTTTCCAAACGTTTAGAGTGCATTCACACGAGGAAAAGGGAGGAATGCCAAGAAAACACCTGACATTTATCTAATATACTCAAGAGGACTGAAGCTGATTGAGCGGGGCCGCTGCGGAAAGTGCTTGATTATATCTGTCATCAGTTTGCTGTATTATAAGGGCGATATTGACATATTTGCAGAGCTTGGGTAGCTTTAATTTGGCCAACAGGAATGTAAGTTGCCGATTTCAGCAATGCAGAGAAGCAGGAGGCCACGCCGATGAGCAAAATTTGTGCTGTGCTTTTTTTTATGTTTAAAAAAGGGGCTCCATTTTGTTAGAGTAAGACATATCTGGTTCTTTTATATCCTTGTGACTCTTTAAAGCGATAAATTAGTAATAAAGCCTAAGTGTATGCATAACTAGCCGGTGACAAAATGACAGAGCTAATGGGGAACAGCCAGCCAAACACAGGGAACCTGAGGAAGCATGGCTTGTTATGTAGCTGGAAGCAAATGGAAAGCGAGTGGGAGCTGAAGAAACAGCACTAATTGGGACCTTCAGGGATATTGCAATGGAATGCTAATAAAGTTACCGTGCAAACAGATGCTCATATGGACAGCTGAATGTAGAAACTGTTTTGTTAATTGGAAGACATTTTGCTAGGAAGATTTTTTTTAAGGAGGTAAGTTAGATGTAGAACCGAGAGCAAACTGCCAAGGAAAACTGCAATTAGAGGTGAGAAAATGAGCAGATTTTATGGTGATGTGAAGGAAGTGCATTGTTCTGCTGTCTTAGAACAAATTGGATAAAATATTTGTTTTTGTGACCTTACAGTAGAATCTATAGGCCGGTCATGATTACACATTTTGCTAGATGATAATTTGTCAAAGAACTTATTGCAAAATAAATATTGTTTTGAGAATCACAGTAATGGCAAAATAACGCAAGAACAGAAGATCAAATATCAATAAGCTTTTGATTCCAATGAATATTTAACACTGGAACTGGAAGATATTTTAAATTATAAAATAAGTAAACAAAACAACTGAAACAATAAAATAAAATGAATTATGCAAATGTTATTATTATGCAATGTTTTCTAATGACCTGGTCATATTATTAAATGTTCTGTAAGTCTTAATATTTAAGAAAAGTTGGTTGCAATCTGCAGCTTTGCTACAAGAAGGCTCCAGATCCTTCGCGTTTTTTTCCCCTCTCCACTGACATTAATATGATTTTCCCTATTGAAAGCTACTCTGGTATCATAATGTATAATTGTTTATAAGTCTGTCTTCAAGCAGCTGTTCAGTTTGAAAACCATCTGTGAACATCAATTTTCAAATCTGAACATTGAAATTTGACGAGGTCGCGCCAACGCATGAATATACCGTCATTTAACCCCTTAGGTGGCAGTACCAAAATCACCAAAACACCTGAAAAGGTATACACAAATTAAATAAGCTACTGTTCTTGAACAATTTGGAGTACATGCAAAAGCTTGGTCTCATTATGAAGATAACAAGCTAAATTTTCTATTTTTTCAGTCAAAAAATACTTTAACTGTAAGTAGTTTGTAGCTATTACCTTTGTAACACAAAAAAAAAATAGAAAAATTTGCTTCACTCTGATTTTTCATTTTTATTTCTATGTAAATAGACATTAAGTGTTGAATGCATGGACTGGAGTAGCAGCTTAAGAATGGAGGCCCATACTTCCCTCTCCCCAGCCACTTGTTCCACCTCTTCCCGGGGAATCCCAAGGCGTTCCCAGGCCAGCCGAGAAACATAGACCCTCCAGCGTGTCCTGGGTCTTCCCCCGGGCCTCCTCCCAGTGGGACGTGCCCAGAACACCTCACCACCAGGTAGTGGTCAGTGGACAGCTCCACACCTCTCTTCATCCGAGTGTCTAAGACATGCCACCGCAGATCCAATGAAACGATGACAAAGTCGATCATCGAACTGCGGCCTAGGGGTGTCCTGGTACCAAGTGCACATATGGACACCCTTATGCTTGAACATGGTGTTCGTTATGGGCAATCCATGACGAGCACAACAGTCCAACAAAAGAACACCTCTTGAGTTCAGATGGGGGGTGAAGGGGGGCATTCCTCCCAACCACGCCCCTCCAGGTCTCGCTGTCATTGTCCATGTGAGCGTTGACGTCCCCCAGTAGAACAAGGGAGTTCCCAGGAGGGGCATTCTCCATTACCTCTAAGGACTCCAAGTAGGGTGGGTAATCTGCCCCGTCAGCTCCAACGTCTGTCTCAGATCCACTTGCTCCAGCCTGAGCTACAGACACAGACAGCCAGTCTTAATGCCACACAATTTTTTCATATGGATATTCCTCCCTTCGTCCAAGTGGTCTTCTCCAAGGAGGAAATCCATCACGTCAGAACAGAGCTCTCGGGTAGCATTGAAGGCTTTGCATAGACCATTAATCAGACCTTTTCCACAAACACCGATAGGGTCCTGGTCAGAAAAGTTTGAAAAATATTGTGTTCTTTGCTGAGCCTGTACGACATTGTACTTGTCAGTTGCTAGTTGGTCCTCATTATCTCTGTCTGGTGGTGGGAGAAACTGTGTACCGTCAAATCGGAAATCTGTGTAATATGTCTGTGTGGCAGCGTCTTTCACCTCACGTGGTCGATTAAGCGCTCTGATAAGGTCTACGCGCGACAGGGGCACTCCAGTACAAAACACTTTGGATTTTTCAACCAGCCCCATTGAGGAGCTGCTATAGCGGGATGCAACAAATGGGCTTTTCTCCAGACCTGTGTGTCTCCTGAACTTCTCAAAGTCAAAGCCCTGATTGAGTTCGGGCTGATTGACTTTGTGCAGCCCCAACCCAGCTCCAATCCACCTTGTAGAGCCAGATAAAATACTCATTGTCAAAAAATGTCTGTAAATATTCAATGATCGCTGCTCTCGCTTGCTGAGGGAAGTTGAATACATATAACAGAGATCTTTGGTATATAACTGCCTCTGTGACGTCATAGGACGGTTTACTTTTCTAGCCACGTCACTGTGTATGTTGCGTAGGCC
>NW_015113441.1:46192-83766 GCF_001443285.1 Poecilia latipinna | reverse complement strand
GATTTAAATATCAAAATATTTTTTCCCACAGGCTAATAATAATAATAAAAAAGAACATAATAAATAAATCAACCATTCAGTCACATGCCACACAGTGATCCTTTGTGTAAGAAAACGTCCGCAAAGGAAACATTAATTATTGCTCCTGTTGCCACACTGATCTAATCTGTTGTGCTCAAGCCAGATACCTGGAATCTCTTCTTGGATGTTAATTCATCGATGTCTGGGTTCAGGCTCTGAGCTCAGGAAATCCTCAGTGTCGAGCAAAGGTGTTCATCAGTCAGACGACTCCTGTGAGATGTTTTGGTCATCTTCATCGTGGAGAAAAGTTGCTCACACAGATAAATGCTGCCGAACATGGAAAGCATTTGAGCAGCTTTGTGTCAGGGATGAACTGCGGAAACTGTGCGGCACCCACAGCTTCATACTTTGACTTCAGCGTGTCATTACACTGGAGTTCAATCAGCTCCATTTGGAGGCAGGTTGGTGCGTTTTCCACATCGACTGTGAAGGGATTACTTAGCAGTTAAAATCTACATTTCTGGGCATCAAAGTCGGAAAATCGCCGGCTAAACTCAGCGCAGAGTACACAGAGTTTTTCAGCAAACTGTGCAGGAGAACACGGCGATAGAGAGCTGCTTTTTTATGGTTTGGCAGCAGGAAAAATGGCCAAGGTTTCCGTGTTGCATCTGATTTTCCCACAGGCACAGTTTAGTTTTAAAAGCTCTCACTGCAGCATATGTCTCTGTGATGATGCGTCTCCGCCCCTGAAGCTGCAGGTTCAGCGCATCGACATGTCCTGAGATGTCACACAGAAAGACCAGCTCACACAAAAACTTCTGCTCCCGGAGCTCTGCTGTGGTTTTCAGTTTGCTTTCCAGAAACTGACATATTTCCTCCCGCAGCTCGACCAACCTGTGCAGTACTTTTCCTCGGCTTAACCATCTCACCTCAATGTGATCCGGCACGTCTGCGTGTTCCGACCCACACTCCTCCAGGAAAGACTTAAACTGGCGGTGATTCAGACCTTTGGCTCCTATAAAGTTCACTACTTGTGTCACTGTGGTCACAACATGTTCCATCTTTAGGGCTTTGCCACACAGTGATTCCTGATGTATGATGCAGTGATAAACAATCAGCTCACCTGCACAGTTCTCTTCCCTCATCTTCTCCTGAACCCTGCCCTCCAGTCCACTTTTTTGACCGAACATCGCATCTGTCGTTAATCCTACGAGTTTTCCTTCCCTGTGGTTGTGCCATGCATGGATTTTAATCCCAAAAGTTCCTCCGTAAACACACAGATTTGAGTCCACTCCACGGATGAAGACTGACAGCTGCGCAGTATCAGACCCGTCGCTGCTCTCATCCACAGCAAGGGAGAATGCCACCAAATCTTTTCCTTCTTCCATTAGCTGGTCATACAGATTGGTGGCAAGATCACAGGTGTGATCAGCTACAGTGTTTCTGCTCAGGCTCACATTTGAAAACGTTTGTCTTTTTTCCCTCTGGGAACACGAGGTCACAAACTGTCATCATGCACCGTTTTTACAAACTCTCCCTGATTTTGCGATCTCTGCTGCCACATTATAACTGGCCTTTACAGCAGCTTCACTTTGTGATTTGGCTCTTTTGAACATTCTGTTGTGAAACCAAACCTCTTTTCATCTCCTCCACTTTCTGGCCCCTTTGAGTCATGTCCAGGTCAGGGCCGGCCCAAGGCACAAGCAAACCAAGAAGCTGCTTAGGGCCACTAAGGGGCCCCTCGGTGGAGCTAATTGTTTTATTTTTTAAGTAATAATTTCTAAGTCATTATAATATCAAAAACACACAATTTCACTATGAAGTGATTTGTTTTTACAATAACACACCGTGTTTGATAATTAAAACGTCTCAATGTTTGACATTGTCTAGCAAAATGTTTTTACGTCAGGCTACATGGCTGCTACATCGATGAGCTGCTCTATGCTGTAATTGTGGATATGTTGTTTGCTGACCAAAATAATATTGTGGCTAAATCAATTATTTTTACATCAACTTCTAAATTATGGGAAACTTCAGTTAAAATCATTTGAAGACTCAGAATCAGTCCAGTACCGGTACCGGTCCACATTCTCAGGGGAGAAAGTCTCACCTGGTATAAATTAAAGTTTTAGCTATTAGAGTAATGCTTAAGAAAAATTTATTTAATCAAAGAATGTCATGAATATGTGTGTAGGGCTGCACCGATTGCAGTTTTCTGGCCGATCCTTGGTCACCGATCTTTAAAAAGCCTGAGCTGCTGATTTTGATTTAGGCTGATATTAATTTTTTTTGTCTGAAATGTTAAATTTAGCAAGAAAGTCACTGTTGGCAACAGTGAGGTGAATATTGTTAACTGTAAACGTGCAGACCTGATCTGGTGGGTCGGTCTGTCAGTCAAACCTCTCACTGCAGAGCAGAAGAGAACAGAGGCTGATTTATAAACCTTTGCTGATGAAGATAAGATCAGGGGATAAGATGGGCTTCACATGTAAGTATCAGCAGATCACGATCCCCCAAAATTAAGGAAATCGGCGCCCAAAAATCAACTGGTTAATAAATCAGTTGGCCAACAAATGTATCCTATTATACATGTATATAATGTAAACAGCACTGCCAGAGATGCAATAAGTTTATAGCAGGTGTGTGAATGATCTAATGATCGGACTGCTGATTGCAGCCAGTCCACATTGTTAGCAGAACTAGAGGGCCCCAAAACCACATTTCGCTTAGGGCCCCATAGAGACTTGGGCCATCCTTGGGTAAATGCTTGTTACCTGACAAAACAAAAGGGATTTACCTTACCACCACACTAAAGTGCAGTGTGTAACTATTATAAAATATATATATATATATATATATATATATATATATATATATATATATATATATATATATATATATATATATATATATATATATGTTTTTACAGATTTGTTAAACCTGTAACCATGTTGTGACAAATAATCAGCGCTGACTAGAAACAACCAATCAGAGCCAGGAGCAGGGTCTTTGCACTAGCCTAGTCTGACATGAATGCTCAAACTAGTCAGCATAGCCAACTCTGACAGCAGATAAACAGTTTTCCTGGAACTGTGAGCTGTTTTTCATTTTCTTCATTTATTGATTTATTTTACTCTTTTTTTATTTCACCCATTTATTTATTTATTTAATTTTGGCTGAAATGGCTCTCCATATTTTTCCAGCATTAGCAGATTGTGGAGCACTTACACAAGATTGATTGACAGCACTAAGACCCTCCTCTTGGCTCTGATTGGTTGTTTTTGATCTGGTGCAGTGCATTCCATCAGATGGCAATAGTGGAGGAAGAAACTAATTCCTCGATTTTCACAGGATAAGACAAATATATTATTTTTGTTGTATATTTTGATATCTACAATATATTAATCAGTTAGCTATTGGTACTTGTTGGACAAGGTGAACCAAATGTTCTTGTTTCACATGGTAAACAATAAGTGATGAGAATATTTACATCTCCATCACATTGTCATCAGCTGATGATCGTTTGATGAAGGAAGCACCACTTAGCCCATACTAACTCCAGCAACCATATATGGAAAAAATGAGCACCCCTGTTGAAAAACTGGAGTCACCATTTCTCTTTAAAACATTAATAGAACACTTATTTCACACAGCAGCATTTACATTCAGCTGTACAACCAACAAAATTACAAAGAGAAAACAATACACAGTACATTCAAAATTTTAACCTTGGTTTTGCAGTCTACATTAGTGGATATACATTTAACAGCTAAAACACAATAGAATAAATTCAAACTTGAAACTAAACCCACAAGCTTGTAGTCTACTGTTTAAGCCACACTTAACACCCATGTTTATGCTAATTACATTTTAACTGAACACAAAAAATAAGGTTATGTAACAAAAAAGTGTAATACTATGCTTAAACAGCTTTTAAAGCTCATTAAAACGGGTATCACAAGTAATCAAATGTGAGCACAACTGATAATTTGTTATGACAAAACATAAAATATATAGAAACTGACCTATTAAAGCCTTCAGCAGTTATAACAAAATGACAAATGTACATTTCCAGAAGATAGTGTTTCATTGACAAGCTAAGACCTATAGTGCTACAACTACAAAAATAAACCCTAAGGCTTGTCGTGCCATATTTGATATTTCATATATCCCTTGAGATTTGTTCTTCATTTTGAAGAACATACTAATCAGTCCTTTAAACCAACTTATTGCAACACTGACTGGACTTACATCTTTTTGCTAAAATGTTAAGCCAGTTTCACATCAAGGGAACTAGCTAAATTAGCCAAGCTAAGTTTGTAAAACCACAGAAAGCAAGATGTGGTTAGCTAATCGCAGACAACTGTGGTACGCAACACCCTTGTATACCGGGAATTCACTGTATAAACTGACCTAAAACAAACCAAGTTTCAAGGCTACACACAAAGGCTTTAAAAGATTAATTGGATTCCCAGTCTGATTCTATTAAGATCACTCAATGACGTCTTGATTGTTCAGACAAAACGTCATATATTTTTATTTTATTCTTTTTAATTGCTTTAGTTGATGTCTATATGTATTTATAAAGAGTAATCACATAAAGGGGAGTGGGGGGGAGATGCCAAGGATGGAAGATGCTAACCATCCAGATAGTGCTAACACTGTACCATTAGCATGTTCAGGACTGAACACAAGGGTTCATCTTCATTCTGCAACAACCTGGCCTTCTTGCAACATGTTAAATAGTGCTCTCCATGTTTTCGTCTTCTTTGTATTTAACAATGCTGATGCTAGCATGTCCATTGCTAAGTCTGTTAGCCTCCACTCCATTCTTTTTGGCCTGATCCCTCAGCACCAGCTTCTTCTGTCTCTTAACTATTTTGACGTAGAGGACTCCCCACAGCATATTGGCCAGGATGTAGAGTCCAGTAATCAATCCCAAGAAAGTCAACCTGAAAGTAAAGCGTGTTGGAAAAATGAAGTTATAGGTTGCTTAGCATATTGATAGTTAAGGTATGTTTTTTTCCCCCCTGTACCTAAATGCGTTGGAATCATAAAGTCTGCATGCTCCACGTCCTCCACATTGCTTGGTGCCCCACTTCAAACATGTCCGATCAATCAGTGCTCCAAAATATATTGGGGGAGGGATCCCACCTGGCAGAACAAGGTTACATAGAATGACACGTTGAGAAAAAGGGACAAAAAATATAATATATGGAAAAAGTAGTTAGGTTTTGTTGCTCACCTAGAGTTCTTACAATCAGCGTCTGCATGCCTAGTGCCAAAGACTTCAGATCTGGCTGGATGGACCTAAATTAAAGTTGATTGGTATAGTTAACCAGAGTGTACCACTAAAGAAAATGAGAAATTGAAGTTTTTCTGACAAACATCAAAGAATGAAATGTGACAATTAAGCATGTTGCCATAAGAAGACACAATAAAACATGCTTTACATGTGCCAAAATGTAATTATGATAGCCAAAATGCAAAGCTTCCAATATGTGCAATGTTTTTTCCTCACCTCAGCAGCACAATATATCCCGGCGTGCCTCCACAGGCAGAAATAAAGGCTCCCAGCACTGATAAAGCCATGTAAATTTTAAATTTGTCGTCACATTCAGTCCTTCTGGGACACTGGCCCAGCACGGCGGACATGTTTGCAGCAGGAGACGTGGAGGTATCAATGCATGTGCAGTTGTGGAACACCTTTAAAAACAACGAAACAAGACAATGATCTGAATTTGATTTTTCTTGATTTCATATGTTAACGTTTCATATTCTGTCTAATATAAATAAATGCACTTGGTGAGGCAGGAAGTACCATGCCACACTGGTAGGGGGCAGTGCTGAGACCGAGAGGCACAATGGGCAACAGGTGCTCCTCTTATATGAACTGAAAAAAAAAAACTGAAAACAATTGGAAAAAAAAACCTATACTAATAACCAACTCTATTAACACAACCAGGCGTAGAAATGAAAATAAACGAGATAATTCACAAATTTCAATTTTAACTAAAAAAGTAAATAAAAACAATCAAATCTTGTGTTTCTTTCGATAATTAAATGATTTTAATATACCTACGTTTTTTTTTTTAGCTAAAATCTAAATTAAAATCTAGCCTTCTATTGGGGCTTACCAAGTTCACCCCTTCCTTTATTCAATATACATTTTTTTTTCTGTTTTCCCAAAGTAAAAACAGAAGAAAATACGACGAAAACAAAAAAAATCTTTAAAAAAAACAAAAAAACAAGGAAAGCAGAAAACAGGAAGAAAGAAAATGCAAAGTTTCGAAAAACAACTAAATTAATACTGAATAGATAACTAAAGAAAGGAAATAAAACAGTAAGATTGCAAATAAAACAGAGAAGTAAACAAAAGTGATGTTACATTAATAACGGTGAAAATGATAAATATTACTTCATGTTACTCTGCAAAATCGCAAATGTTGGGACAGTTATTCGTCTTTATTTTTTGGATGCAATATTTGCCACTTTAAGTACTTTATCAAGGAATTTATTTATTTGTATGTTTGTCACTAATATTACAATGATAGGAATTGCCACTTTGGCCACATGAACTCCATGTTCACCATCAGAAAAAAGCTCACCATTGCTTTCCCCGTTCCAGTGGAGATCTGACATCCAGCCAGGCAGGGGGAGGCATACGTCATGCCGTTATAGGCGCACACAGGATCCCAGTGCTTCATGGAGCAGGAACAGCCCATGTTGCACGGCGACAACAACGTTGAATGATGGTAGGATACTTGAGGATAACTGGAAAAGAGACATTTGTGAGAATGTATTTGAGTCAAAAACATTCGATTTTGAGTTGGAGCTGGGTTATGTGTCCATGTGCGAGCCACTCACCCTTGGTACGCCACTGTTAAACCAGCCACCTCTGCGTTGTCGCAGTGAAAGAAGCCCTGTAGGGAAAGCATACAAAAGGCCCCAAGAGACGCAGAGATGGATACTCTGGCCGCTCCAACGACACCCAATTTAAAACGCTTCAGGATAAAACCGCCAGTGATGAAACCCAGGGCGACTGCGGGCAGGTTCATGATGCCTGAAAAAGGGATGGGCGGAGGGGTGTTAGATTGGAAAACACAGCTCACAGCACCGTCACTGAAAGAAAACAACCATTTGAAACCGTTTCCCGTCTTTTCAGACTATTTGTTTTCAGAGTACTGTCAGTATCGGACGGACACTCATACAAGCAGCCATCAAATGCTAAAGCTTGCACAAAGGGAGATCTCTCAGTGGGCCATTTAATATCTACATTCTTGCATCCGATTTATCACACACAATCACACTTCCCTTTCACAACATCATTGTTCCAATTGGAGGAAAGTTAAGAGTGAGTGGGGATTGGGTGAGTGGTGTACCTATGAGAAAATTAGCTCTGGATGCCGCCTGGCCATAGATCTGCTCCATGAACTTTGGTTTGAAGGTGATCATACCGACAAAGCCGTTGACCGCAACCAGGTTAGTGAGGATTATCATTGTGTAGATGCTGTTCCTGAAGAGTCTTTTCAGCGAAGGAACAAAATCTGGCAAAGAATAAACCATTAAGGCAAATGAGAGTAGCCAGTGATCTGGTATGAAGCTGTACACCATGATTTATCTCATGTTTCCTCAAATGCTGAGTTACCTTTAACCATTTCCTTAAACGTGACGGTCTTCTCTTTGTCTTCACCATCTTGGGTTTCATCTGGCAGGAAGCTCTGCTGTTCTGGCCCAGAAGCTAGGTCTGTACTTTTTTTGCCATCTTCTTCCTCCTCCCCCTGTTTCGGCAAAGACTTGGGCAGGAAAAAGAAGGGGATGCTCGACAGCAGAATCACTGTGCCATTCACTATGAAGCCCAGCCACCAGGCTCCCACCCAGCGAGAGTCCTTGTAGGTGATGGTGATGCTGTCTGGGGGACAAAGGCCAAAGAGAGATTGTTGGGTTATACAGAATGTTCCTGCTACATTGTGTTCCCTTTGTTCTAGAAAGTTGGAAATTCCTAATTTGCAAAGCAAAAAAGTGTAAATAACCTCTGAAATCTCAGGTCATACTTTGAAATTTTCCCAAACCTTAAGACCCGACATGGCTGCCACACGCATAAAACTTTGTAATTGCTACATTGTTAAACCCTTTATCTGCACATATGGCATCTTTATCAGTCACACACAGTGCTGTACAATGACGATTAGCAAAACATATTGCTACATAGAGCGAATTACACTTTACTGATGTAGTTTGTAGCCATTAGCTTAGTCACTTAGTTAGCTAATGCCACTGGTTTCGCAACTTCCACCTGGAACACAGTCAACTTGGGTAGTTACTGACATCATTCCTTCAACATCCAACTTTTGGTCTAGATGGAGTACAGCTAGAGTAATATTTAACTGTTTGTTAGCATCTTAGCAGCTAACTGGGGTTTAGCTGCTAAGTCCCTGTTGGCAGTAAAACCCTCTTTTTTTTTTTTTTTTTTTTTTTTTTAGCAACAGTTGTTCAAAACATTCGAGTTGACAGTAGTTCTTGCTGTGTCACCACTATCCTGCAACTCTTGCTCCATGATTCAGGGTTTTACTCTTACCCAACAGCCACACCATAAACATTCAGTCACAAAGGTTAACTATTTTTGCTAAAGTGCTGCTCAGAGAGAGAAAGTATATCTCCCAGACTTATTCTTATCACACCGTCAAAGATAACCTTTGTTGATTCAAGCTACTTAGAATAACTGAAATTCCAGTAGGCATGTTGCGCTGAGTTACAAATATATTTCAAATGTTTGTTTTGAGTCCTTTTTTATTTAGACAAATCTCATACCTAAATCAACAAATCCAATGTCCACGTAGGTCTTGGCCAGGTAGGAGCCCAGCATGAACCCAACCATCGGGCCTAGCATTCCTGTTGTGTAGATGCAGGCTAGCAAAAGAGAAGAAGAGGGTGAGAAACATGTAAAAAGAAGTATGATTATGATTCATTTTATATATATGGTTCCTGCTTGGTTTATGAGATTTTAAATGTCAAAGTTTTTTGTTTTGTTTTTTTCCCCCCCACATCCCTTGCGAAGTGCTGTTTTGTTCAAAGTTTTTGGATGGATAGATATATAGCTAATTTCGTGTTAAAGATAAGAACTTAAGCTGGACTCTCCGCATCTCGGTTTGAGAATCTTACGTTGAAGTTAGACAGGAAGTAGCTGTTTTGAATTGCTGTTTAGTCGTAAGCTAATGAAGAATTTACATCGAGCTGGTGGTCAACACGCTACAAAAGTCGCTGCCATTTTTTAAAAACTTAATGAAGCCATTTGATTCAGGTGTGTTGGAGCCCCTGTAGACTAGAGTAGAAAACCCCTTCACTAGAACCATCTGAATTAGGCAAACAAAAGAAACCAGAATATATGGTTTACTCAAATGTGGATGTAAGTATTTTACACTGACTACAGATTTTGAAAACTATTACTTTATTTGTGAAAATAAACAAACAGGTTTTTAGCTTTACCCAAAAATATTGTTAAACTCATGACAATGACTTGACTAAACTTCGATAAAACATGAACCAGAAATGTTTAAAATGGCAACACAAGGCAGCACGATGAAAATATCAAAAATGAAACAAACCCAGATAGAAAGGCGTGTTCTCTTGTCTAGAAAAGTCATCTAGATAGGACACTCCCAACGGCATGGAGGGAGTCTCTCCGATTCCACGCAGCATGTTTCCCAGGAAAACGTAGATCCACATGGAAGAGCCGACTGCCTTTTCACAAGCTGACAGGAAGGAAACTGAGTTTAAACGTCATGTGACTAAACAGATTGAGGATCAATTATGTAATGGATGAAGGTGGACATCCAAATGAAGTGCCAGATACCTTGTATGGCTGCTATGTCAGGGGTCTCGTCCTTCTCAGTCAGGTTGTGGTTGGACAAACATGGCAGGATGCTTTCAGTGCTGTTGGCTTCAGTGTTATGGGACATACTGGTCTCATATTTATATCTAGAAGTAAAATTACAATTAATGTCAGAGATTCTGGTTTTCCCTATCAATTCATATTTTAATATCTATGTTTTATGTAAGAAATAAAACATGTTCTATGCCCTCAGGCCTCTTTTTGTTACTTCAGAGCGACAAATGTATAGAGAACTGATCCTGCCAAAACTGGCAATAAATATAAATATATAAAAACACAACAAAAGCTTGATAAAGTAATTAAAGTGTAAGATATTGCACCATTTTTTTAAATAAGAGCATTCCCGACTTATTTGATTGTACAGAGTAACATGAATTGATATTTTATATATTTTAAACAACGTTAATTTAGCATTATCAATTATTTATTAATTAATTATTTATTATTTTTTTATGGTAACTTTTTTGCCACTAGTGCCAAAGAAAATCTAAAAATAAATAAATAAATAAAATCGCAAAATTGTTTATATTTAAACATTGAGAGTTTCTATTTAACTCTAACCACATAAAATCCCATTAGAACACATTAAAGTTTGTGGTGAAACATTAGATTCAGCTTCAGTAGTCAAGCTTGTGATACAAAAGCAAGGAATTTGACTTCGGTTCACACAATCACAGGGTACAAACATTAAATATAAAAATACATATTTCAGTGGAGATCAAACAGAGTGCATCTCTTTGTGAATATACACCCACTGCATTTGTTTTCAATGTGCTTTGGATGTGTTAAATATACAGAACAGTTCCCTCACCAGCCAAAAATCCAACAAATGGAAGACTAAATATAAAAAGGTTGAAGAGTAAATGAGTTTTATACTAACGGGCCCTGTAGGAAGTGCGGCAGTGCAACAATGAAGGATCCGGTGGCCATGACCAAGCAGCCGATACCAATCAGCTTGGGACGATGGAGCTTTGCACCAAAGTAGCTCACAAAGGCAATTACCAGCAAGTTTCCTGTGAAGAAAAATAAATGCAGAAAACTATTAATTAAAGGAGTAGCTCCAGTATTTTAGAATCCAGAACATCTTAACTTCACGAACCCATTTCAAAGCTGCCATCTATGACCCCAATCAGAGAGCTGGGGATGTCAAAGCGTCTCTCAATCTGGGTGATGGAGCTCTTCATGTAAGCACCGCCAAAAGCTTTGGCAAAGTACATAAAGGCCAGGGAGACCAGGAACAGCTGCGGGAGCACACACATTGAGAATTAGGCTTCTACAGGCCGGGCTTGTTGATTTGACCCAATGATGTCATGTCAAAGATCTCACAGTGATTCCTGTTAGAGTAAAAATTTCTCTTTTCTCAATGTTTAAAGGGTCTTGTAAAAGTAGGAGAAAAATGATCACACATATGGCCTAGATAAGATTAAAACGAAATATTTAGCATACATTGAAATATCTAGGGCTTTAACTCAACTTTAAGAAACACCTCAGTTTATATTTGATTAGTTCAGGGTCTTTTTCAAGATTGTTTGGAACATCATTCGCTCCAAAACCAGATATATTATGTGGAAAATATTATTTTTAGAGTGTAAAAAATAGATACATTACTGTTTTCATAAAGCACTGGAGAGGTCCAACTTTCTACGGAGGGGGTTATATGTGCAAATACTTGTCAAATATTGTAGCTGCTCAGTTATAAAATAAATTGTAAATGTCTGCATGTCCATATAGAAGTCCAAAGGACATGATAAACTTTGTACCAATATAAAAAAAGGTACATTTCTTAAGATTTTGGATTAGTTCTGGAGTGTATTGACTTTGGAAATGTTCTCATCACAAGGTAACTTTAAATCTCCATCTTTAATCAACATGAGCAGGAATATCATTCAGGTGTTGCAAAAGTCATAATTGATCTTTGTCAATTAAAACAAAAAATTACTTCTGGCACATGATCTAAATCAGACATGCAGCTCATTCGATAGAAATAAATCTAACGTTAGCTAAACGAATAAGTACTAAGAGACCGAAATTCTTCCCTGTGAATTCATTTTATAATTTCAACCGTATATTTTTTCGATGCACATATTTTTAAAACCCGTACCTCTTCGAAAACCTGCTCTATCAAATCGCATGCTTGTCTTGCGCCATCTGGTGGAGGATTAAAGTACTATCAGTGAAGAGTTCTGCTGTTTTGAAGCACTTTAACAAAAATATTTTTGGAATGGTGACAGCATGGAAAATATATTAAAATATATATAAAAATTTAAATTTTGATGAACATCTAGATTTTATGGTTCAACTCAGGTTGTTTTTTTATAGGTTTCTGCATATAATTTGTATTTTAAGTATTAAAATAAAACTGCAATATGTTTCACTTTATTTATGTTTCAAAAATATTCTAAGAAACATATTTTCATTGATGATAATTTATGTCCATTGAAAATATTTAATTTATTGTACAACCATTAAATATAATAGTGTAACAGAATTGATCTTTAGCATATTTGGCTAATTACTTTTAATGTATACATTTAATTTTCCCTTGGAAATTAATGCTTCCTACTGTTTTGTTTATATTAGGTCATTGTTATTTATTATGTAATATGTAGGTAGGTAGTACATACTATGACAAACAGAGCAACTTGTGTTATGTCAGCGTCAGTCATAATCATCAACCAATGATCAACATCAACCTTACAGATCTACTTTTGAAAAAGTATCATTTATATGAATTACAGTTGCTCCACTTATTCTAAGTCAACAAACAGTTGAAAAGGTCTTACATCAGATCAAAATGAATTCATTTGGAAACTGTTTGCATATGAACTGTTTTTTTTTTCCTCCAAAATGCAAGTCCAATATTTTGTCATAAAAGCAATTTCACTAACCTTGAGCTTGGAGCAACATGCCTCTCGTGGTTTTTTGGATTCTACGCTCATGATGCTTCTATGGGCTCAACGTTTGCAAAATACAAAAAGAAGAAAACACAACACCAAAATCCCTGCAAATAAACAGCATACTTTGGAATACAAGATCTTGGAACAAATTCTATTGAGCTTCTTCTAAAAACAACTTTAAATATATTTCTGACTCCACAATCTTGTCCACTAAGCACACAATGACAATTCATTACAATATTATACATGGACAGGCTTTTGAAAAAAATATAGATTCTCTTGAAGCTGACTGGTGGCATTCATATAAACCTGCAAAATTTCAAATAACATCCAAAACAGAAGACACAAGAATTTACAAAGTGTTTTTAATAAAAGACATTTTTACCAGTACACATACAATAGTAATTATGTGAAAGCATACTAATGAAGAAAACATACAGTAAAAGTATTTACCTGTGAAGCACTGATGGACCAGTATGAAGGATTCAAACTGATTGATAGCCGTAACTAGCAGGACTTTGCGCCTGAGGCCCGAGTCTTATCATCAAATTACATCACGTGTAACCAGTAACTCAGGCAATCATGTTGATCTTGCTGATTACGTCAATAAGAGGTCATCCAGCCCTCACGCGAACTGACAAGAGCCCCAGACACAAACACAGTTTGTTCAAGACGAAGCAACAGGCGAAGAGGTTCAGAGGTCCCTCCGGCGTTCACGGTCGCGCACATCCTCCTCTAAGAAACTTCACAGCCATCCTCTTTCGGAAACACAACAAACAGCGAGCAGCGTGAAGCTGGCCAAAGTTTATTGTGGTACGAGCGAGCTGTTTCTGTTAGTCTGGCCCGTTTCAAAGAGTGAAACCCTTTCCTCTCCAGGAGAATTTCAGGTCTCGCAAAAGTCCGGGTGTTTCCATCCGAGGCCCGATCAAAGTCTTCCTGTACCATTGATGGCCGCGAACAATGGCTTTCTCTCGAATTCCCCAGCACGGCACATCCCATCACCTTATCACTTTTGTTTCACAGTGGCTATTCACTGGAGGCTCGTACGGTCGCAGCTCACAATAAATGGCGTGTCCGTCTCTTGAACAGGTTTTAATGTAAGGATTTCCTAAACAAAATCAACGGGTCTTCTGGGAATTGGCTGTTGTTTACAACATTCTCTTCCACTGCTGTTACGCAGTTTAGATGAAGAAACTAATTATGAAATAAATAAATAAAAAATAGGCAGAGCTTGCGATGGACTGGCGACTTGTCCAGGGTGTACTTCGTCTCTTGCCCGTTGACCGCTGGAGAAAGGTACCAGCACCCCTGGTGGCCCAACTAGGCATAAGCGTATAAGATGATGGATGGATGGATGGATGGATGGATGGATGGATGGATGGATGGATGGATGGATGGATGGATGGATGGATGGATCGACAGAGCACATTTTTTGTCTTTTCACTGTTTGAAACTTGTAAATTGCAAATCTGCATTACTCAAGAACCCTTGTCAAGAACTAATGGCCAGACATTTTTATCCAAGGTTTTTAACCAGAATTTGGCCATGTTGTTTTGGATCATGATCATCCGCCGGTTTCAGTGTCGGGTAGAGGCCAGCAGATTTGATTTAAAATCTTGCGGTATGCACATAGAAATTCGTGATGGCTTGCAGTCTGAAAACATTCCAAGGTCTTTGGGAGACAAACTTCCATCGTCATCAATCCCCTAACTCTAGTAGAAATTTAGACTTTGGGTGAACATCTTGTTTTGTTCGTCACATTTTCGGTAGTTTTACCTTTTCAGTCAATGCTCTGACTTCAGTTATGAGCACATTTATGTGAGTAGCCATAATTTTGTTGTCATTTCTTGGAGTTTCACAATCTGTTCACGTCTTCCTTGCTTCAATGTTTTTTTAACTACCCCATTTTTTTTAATGGCTAGAAAAAAATTGGCTTCATACCTCATTTAAACCTTTATTATTATTATTATTATTATTATTATTATTATTATTATTATTTTATTTTATTTATTTTATTTTTTTTTTTTACAAATTCCAAGAAACTTTAATTTAGTTGGAAAAAAACAGCAAGTCTGGAGGACGCTGCCAGGCGATAGAGTGAACCCCACGCTGCAGCTGCAACATTAGTTCCCTTTTGCTAAAATGAGTCATTTGTACTGCCTCTCGAGTGGCGACATTAATATGCTTTATCTCTTGCTCATAAAAAATAATGATGACTAATGATTATTGTGTGTTTAGGGCAATTAATTAAGCTGTGTACACAGAATGTACTTCTAGTGCGCTTGCACGTTATTGACTTGTGTAATATGTTACACAACTTCCAAATAGCATGAGTTCAGAAACATAGCAACTCTGGTAGAAGTGCAGAAGGACATTTCTGTCGGTGAGTTGCAGAATACATCACAGGGAAAACAGCAACCCTACGGGGAAGTTAATAGTTTTGCATTCTTTTGCTGAAATAAGACTTTTCGTCACAGCCACTAGAGGGTGCCGTCTCACTCTTAAATGATGTTTTATGTGGAACTACCTCTTCCTTAACTCAAATAGATCGACTTCTCAAGCACGTTTTTATCCAAATATTCACGTCACTTGTTTAAGATGAATACAAACAGTAAGTTGTGTCCACTTGAAATCTTTTATTAAACAGAGTGCTTTGCTTTGCAGTGCAGGCAGACATGCTAAATAAAACGCACACGCTTTCATGATTAGTAGATTAAAAAAATTGAATACATTAATTTCAGTAAAAACAGAAACATTTTCCTAAAATCATCCGTTAAATTTGAGAGTCACATTAGAAATGTGTAAAGACGTGGATTGCCGTCGCTCTTCAGTGGGAACCACAAGCTTTGCACGCGCAGCCGGTCACGTGCTTGTAGTTATATTTTCTGCTAGTGAGGTCCAAGCATTTCACATCCAGAACTCGGAGGTCTGAGCTCTCCTCCTGGCAGCACCGGAAGTCCTGTTTGACCTGCAGGTACGCATGTGCTAACACCCTGTTGGAGAGGAAAGGAGAGGGAAGGAAATGGAGGGAAATGTTGGCGCGCCGGATGTTTTTGCGCAGTCCAAAGTTTGGTTTCTACTCACCAGGGTTCCGACAGACATCGGCCCTCACACACGGGTAATTCAATGACGGCGGAGCAGTCATCAATGGTGACGTTCATTTTGGACAGTTTGGGCTCGCAGGTCTGGTTGCCTGGAATTAGAAAAGATAACAAAGTTAAGCTTTAAAATTGTAATATAAGGAGTCTATATCTAATGGGTCATTTTTATATATTTTTTATTTTTATTTTTACTTGACTCACAGGTGGAGCAGCAGTCTCGGTTGTTCCAAGTCGCGTTACCCTGTAAACCAAATCACAACAATTTATCATTAGTTTTTCAGATTCCTTTAAGCAAAAAGGTGTGGTTTTTTTATTTAGAAAGTAATTTTAAGAGTGTTTTTTTCTTCTTTTTTTTTTACTTTTCCACTAATTGGTTGAAAACTCGTGCAGTGGACAATTTGAGTGTTAGGATGAGTGTTCATCTGAGAATCAGTGGCAAAACTTGAGAGAGCTAAAGTGGTCCTGTAAAGATGTAGCAATTTCTGTCTCTAGATGTGAAAAACATACTAAAAAAATGACAGTATTGACTCAGGAGGCCAGAATATAAATGCATACACATTTCTCTAACTGCTGTGCATCCTTTACAATAACCTCACATTATACGCTAGGTTGTGTCAAAATTATTGACAATTTGAATTGTACAGAGGCAATGTTAAGTACCTCAGGAGAAGTATCTGAAGGATAGACTCTTGGTTCACTCTGAATGCCATAAGCAGTGCAGATGAAGGACATGCAGTGGTCATCCGGGTCTGTCCATGTCTCTCCCACCTACAGGTACAAAAATATGTGTACAAATGACAATCTAGACAATATACGAACCAATTTTGATGATTAAGTTAGATAAAACATTATACTTTGTATGTGGTTCCACTGTAGACGCAGGTTTTCTCAACTGTATAAAAAAAAAAAAAAAAAAAAAAAAAAACGGGGGTTTTAAAAAAGATGTGGAAGAAACATAAGACCTTGAAGGATTTTGATGCCACTGTAGTAAAGTTTTATACAAGGTATATTAAAGCTTAAGATTTTGATCGGTTTATATTGTCATTGCATTCCATCCACAGCCAGTTTTTTTTCCTTGTAGTTTTAGGGTTTCTGTCAAAGCAAACACTTGTGCATGTGAAGTAGGAGGCCGCCAGGGCTGCAGCCCCCTCTTGTGGTGGCTTAGGAATATAAAAACTTAAAATCAACAAATTTGTACAAATAGCAGGATTACTATTAGCTGTACTATTGATAAATGCAGGAAAAAATACATAATTTCTTAATGTTAATGGCTACACACGAAGTAACAGGAGCACCGCAGCACAGTTTGCCTCTACAAGAACTTAGAAAAGTAGAAGCTTAGAGGTTCAATGAGCAATTTTCTCAAAAAGTCAGGCAGTTTAACTTCATCTTAATTCCTGTCTTGTGACAAAACAGTTTTGACAAGGATCTGCAAGAAATCCTTCTTCCAATGTCGGTTAATTGCCAGTTCTTACCACAAATTGGATCACCACAACAAGTGGTGTTCACCAAGCTGGCATTTGGGGAACAGACAGGCACTGGCAAAAGAGATTTTGGAGAACAATCCTCACTCATAGTCTGATTGTTACATGTGCACAGGTGGCAATTAGACTCCCACACCTCTCCAGGCTGAAAAACAGACACATATGTTCTCAACTTAGATGATAGTTTCAGATAATTAGATCTTTCGAACCAAAACTTTTGCTTCAAATAAACAATGAAGTTAAAAGTTCTATCATTAAAGAAAATATCCTTACGAATTTCGGCATTCCAAGTGGTCCTTTGCAATCTATGTTTAAAGAAGAAAGATGGTCATTCCTGGCACAGGACCTGAAGTTAAATCTATTAAAAGTTCTTGTTACCCATTCTAGACAATAGTACTCACAATTGCATTGTTTCACACAAATATTTGAGTGGTTTCCTGCCCTGACAAGTCCTGGAGGGCAGAAACAACCAGAGGTGGTCTTTTCAAGAGTGGGCCCAGAATGAACAATTCTAAAAAAAAAAAAAAAAAACAGAAAACATGTTTTTTTTTTGTTGTTTTTACAGACATATAAAAAATAGCATGGACAAAGAGAGCTTAACATGTCAATGTTTTTCTCAGTATTCCTAGCCAGGCATTGACGGAGGCATCAAAGTCGTATATCTGTAACAGCCCAAGTTATCCATATCAACAAAGTCATCTAAACACATTAGTGGATAAATTCTGCTTAACAAAGTGTAGATTTCTCAAGACCTTTGCAACTTCATTTTTGACAAATAGCCTGACAATGGTAGTGCTCCTGAATGTTCTGATGAGTACCGTTGGGATGCAGAAGACTCCACTGGGGAAGAAAATGTATGCTGACGCTAGTTTTGGTCAATAAAATACTGGAAAAATATAGTCTGAAACCGACTATATTATATCCATAATATGGATTGATTGTCCAGATTATGCGTCGAGATAATCAATATGGTTGTACACACCATGCTTAGAAGAAAACAACTGGATAACAGAATTTTGGAGGTAGAAAAATCTTCTATTTCACTTAAACCTAACTATTGGTTAGGTTACTACTTTCTTTGTATTCCATTCCATCTTGATCACTTGTCTTGTCACTCACAACTGGTGTAAATTCCCTGTTAAGAAGTTGATTTGTATAGATATGAAATCAGCTTCTGATGTGTTCAGTTTGATGTGTTGATGTGTCCAATAAAAATTTTTCACGCTGTATTTTCTTTAAAACAAAGTTGTCAAACCCTCCAAAGCAGAAGTCATCTTTTTTGTTCCGGCATTCTTCATAGATCAAATCACCGGAACATTTCACATCTGAAACACAACAACGGGCGTTAGTGTTGAATAAAAATGACAGCGCAGAAAATGTAAAAACATTTTTTTAGCTTTTTGACAACTTTACTAAGCATCAATCAGGGAGATAAAAAGGGCTCACCACAACTTCCATTAGTCAGTTCTCTCCAGTGAATACAGAAACCAGCTTGTTTACACTCCCCAGCGGTGTGTTCCAAAGAAGAGCAAGAATTATTTAGGGTGGAGCACGAATCAAACTCACAGTTCTTCTTTCTGGTACGTATGTCCACATATTTGCTGCAGTTAGCAAACACTCTACAGAGAAACAGATGTTTGGATATTTAGTTGCAGTTAACAGATCAATGTGTCGTGGACATTTCCCACCGCTCACACTTTTCCAACAGAACAATTTTTGCGTGTCGTGTGTGGCCACTTACGGATGTTCAAGCAGGTGACATTGCGAGTTTGGAGAACAGGTAGGTGGGGGCCCAGTGGGTTCTCCAGGGGGTTCAAGATCACACGGTACATCTGCTGGTGCTGAAAAACACTCGGGCTTCAAAGGGTCACGGTACACCCAGTCGTAGGCCGTCTTTTCGCAGCAAGTGTCGTTCTCGATCCGTCCTCCTCTACGGATGCACGAGGCACCACCACACACACCTGTAGAGAGGATGAAAGTTGAGGTCAGTGAATAATTTACAGGGCATGCCACTTTTGATATTAACAATTCTTAGCCTGTAAAGAGTGAGAATAAAATAATATTGAAAAACAACTTTTATTTGCGTCTGGACAATCAGGCTCAAAAAGTATTTGGCTCCACTGACATCTTCTGTTTTTGTTTCGTGAACTTCTGGACAAGTCGTTGATTTGCTGTTGGAGTAATTTTGGTAGGGCAGCCACTGTTCCATGTTTTCCCCATTTGTGGAAACGGCTTTTATTGCGGTTCTCTGTTGTCCCAGAAGTGGCTTTGTAACTCTTTCTTGACGAATGAATTTCATTGACGTTTTTTTGTGTGTTCTTGAATTTGTTTAGAATGGTTGTGTGTTGCTTTTTGAGATCTTTCACCCTACTTCATCCTGTCAGAGTCTGCAGCTGCTTTTCCATTGACCATACAATTGCACAAATTGGAGTTATGAAAATGTGATCAACAACCGGATGTTACTACTTGTGGAAAAGATGAAGACAACAGGAAGTAGTATTAGGATGAATCTGGACGAATTTCGGACGAATACCCAATTTTTCACCCTCACATTGAAGGAAATTATTAATGCTTTTCAGAAACAATTCAGGAATCACAGAGTCTCAAGACTTCAAACATGGTGTGAGAAGTGAAGTTGAGGCATAATACATTCATCTGAGGCAGAATGCTGAGGACGAAGTACACATTCGTTTACACCTGTGAATCATCACTTCCTGTTCAAAACATACCACATTGTCCTTGGGTGTTGTTGACAAAGTTCTCCATGGCAAGGTTGACCACGAGGGTGAAAGACGGAGAGAGGGAGACATAAGAGCGGATCTCAGGAAAGAAGATGTTCACCTCGTAATCTGTGGTTTCAAATCTCAAGCCATCCTTTTCATAGGGTGGTTGCACAGTCTCATTGTTCAGAGTCGCCTAAGGTAAATACATCAGTGTCAAAATAGTTTATCTGGCTTTATTTTTGTTGAAGCAGTATTTTGGTAAAACACAAAATTTGAAACACAAATGGAAGCAAATACCTGAACAGCAACAGGATGATGGTTGACACTGAGTTTAGCAGTATTGTTCTGATAGTTAACAATAACTCCCTTGACACAGGAGCCTTGGAGTCCCTGTACGCAGTCGAAGTTGTCCACCGCAATGGCCAGGTGGTAGCGTGGTGACTGCTCTTCCACCAGAATGTAGGTGCAGCTTTTCAGGAAATCAAAGGATAAGCCATTAAAAGAGATGTAGTGAGGGTCTCCGTAGAGCTCACAGCGACCTGGGAATGTCCCAAAAAGATGAGTTAGTTCATTTGTTATGTTCAAAAAACCCAAATCATTTGGAACAGAACAAGATTTTATCTATAAAGGGGAAAATAATAGTACTCTATGAATACTCACAGTCACAGCTAAATGATTCACAGCATCCATCGTTGATCTGTATCAACTTATTCCTTGGACATTTAGGAACAACAGGTTCCGGACAGACCACTGGGAGCAACTCTATTCTTCCATTTAAACACCTCTTAATAAAACAGTCCTCTGTCCAAGTGTCACCACAAGCCCAGCTTTTTTCCTGTTTCAGGTCTTTGCAGAGACAGGGTGTGGGTGACGGCTCTGTGGAGGATGAGGAGCAAAAACAACCCAAGGTTATTAATAGGACCAGTTGCTCGGGTCACTATGGTAATCCTGGGGACAAATACAAAGCACTTACGACTACTCGTAGGTGGTCCAGTTGTAATATTCACAGTTGTGGTTTCTTCTGTAGACACTGAAGTCAACGTACTGGAGGACGTTGCCGTTACTGGAGTAGGAATAGTTGTACTTGAAGACATTGGCGTCACCGGTGTAGAAGCACCAGTTCCCGGTGTTATACTTGGAGAAGTTGAAGTTGCTTCTGTAGAGGTGGCGCTAGTGAGCAATGTGTCAGTAGCAGTCAAGACACTGGTAGTTGTAATCAGTGTTACAGGAGTTGTGGAGGGTGCAGTTGTTTCAGTGGCAATTGATGATAATGTTGTTGTAGGAGCTGTTGACATCAAGGTAGTAGTTTAGTTGATGGTCTTGTTTTGACATAACACACACAGTGCCTTAAAAGTTCCCAATTGGATTTAGGTGTACACTTTGACTGGGTTCTATTGTAACACACAAATATGCTTTGACCTGAACCATTCCATTGTAGCTATTGCTGTATGTGCAGGACTGGCCTGTATGTACCTCTATCTCCCCTTCCTTCAACAGTCTATCAAGGAACGGTACACTAACGCAAAGCTGTGAAACATTAAAATGGTGAATATTTGTTAATACTCACAGCAAATGATAGTTCCACTTTCACAAGTACTGTGTGAAGAGTAACAATTTTGAGTCATTATTGAAAGATGATTTCTCAGCATTTGGTGTAGCAGATACTGCATGCCTAAAAGTTGAAACTTACCAGCCAACAAAGTTTATAATAACTTCACCCCCAGGTGGGACGATGGTTTCATTGAAATAGCAGGGACAATTTCTCAATTCAGTGCATTTACCAGTACTCTCATCAAAGTATGGAGTCTCCCTAGGGCATCTTGGATAACAGCCTTGTATAGGAACAAAAACATGTATTTTGATATTGTGGAGAGTAGCGGATAATGTAGGATAAAAATGACTGCTACAGAAAAAGACATTCAAGATTGCCTGTCACCTTCCAACTTGTGTTGAAAATAGTTGGTTTTGCCACAGGTCAGCATCCTTCCACAGGCTTCATAGTGCCACGTACACTGGCCTTGCTCGTTGTAGTAGTCACAGTAGGCAGCTAATGTAAAAGTAATTTTATGTAGTAGAACACATTGGATTAACACATGTTTTAAATCTATAAAGCATAGTTGAAATGCTAGGTTCTCGTGTAATTTAATGCAGATTAAAAATCAATCTCTTTGGATGGTAAAGTTGTTCACAGGTAAAAAGATTGGAACTTACGACACAAATCAGGCGTCCTCCAGTTTATGCAAACATTTTGATCGCTGCAGGCCTCTGCATAGGCGGCCACTGCCGTGCAGTAACCCAAGAACTTTCCTTCAAACTCACAGGAGCAAGACTCCTGTACACATGCGTGATAGTAGGGCTCTGGATCCACCTGAGGGTTATTGAACATCCAGGTCAATTTTAAAGCTGTCAGTGACGCATTTGGTGACTTGCAAAATAAAGTTACAACCTCCAGCTTCACTACTATTAGCGATTAGCTTAATATGTGCCAGGCAAACCTTTAAGTGACAGTCCTTGAATGTGTCTCCTTTAAGGATCATACAGCGCCGCTGGGCCCAGGCAGAACAGTAGGAGTTACGTTCACAAGGAAATATCTCCATGGTCACATCTGAGCAAGGAGGAGTGGTGGTCTTCCAGCTGTTGCCAAAAGCTAGCGGACTGGTCACCACTGCATTCCAAATCAGAACTCATTAAAACTCATTCCCAAAAAAATTGTAAAAACATTTTTCGAGGAAAGTGAGTCAAGGTTGAAAGGAATTACCGGCTGAGCCACTGATCTGTAGGTCATTCATCTCACTGGAGTCAAAATTGCCACAGAGACCACAGACTTTGTTCTAGAGGAGAGATTGTTTGAAATGACTGGGTTGCAACAGGCTTTTGACATGGCATGTTTAAACATGTAATGGTATAAGTGATTCAGTTCTGAGAATGACTGTGCTTTTACTGTAAGTCAACTTTGCCACACCAAGTCGTTTTTGAATACTTTACAGTATTGCGTTTTCCAGCCACAAAAGTGCCATTTTAACTGTTACCTTCAGTTGCTTTTTTATTATCATTTTTAACAACTGAAGATATATCAAATTTGACTTAGAAGAAATTTTACTTAAAAACTCCTGCTCTTTCTGAAACTCCTCCTCTTGAATTAACCCTTAGTGGGAATTTCAGTAACTATGGCTAATTTATTAGGGAAGCATCAATCGCAAGATATAGTTCAAGCACTCATTAAATATTTAAAAGACACAAAATTAGCTGTGAGGATTTAGTATGTGTGTGTGTGTGAGCGTATATGTATGTATGTAATCTAGTTTTTTTTAGGGTTGTAAAGATATAGGATAAATTGAATTTCTGGATTACACCTCCGTCCAGTTGATGGCGGTAATAACACCGCGTCTGTAAACTGCCAGTAAACGCCATAGAAGAAGAAGAAAAAGAAGATTTTTTAAAACGAAAAAGAAGAATTAACCCTTTAACAACATTTTTACCAGCGTTTCATTGAGAAGTAGTTTGCATAACGAGCTCAGCAAACGAGCAGGTGTTTGCTAATTGCTGCTAGCGAGTCTGAACATGAGTCTGACGAGTGGGGGAGTCGCCCTGTGAAGCGGAAGCTCGGAAACTGCAGGTCCGATGAGGAACTGCATCTGAAAGGCGGCGTTCCGTCCACCCAGGTGTTTTACACAGCTGAGTGGTTGCTACGGGAGATTAAAGGATTTCTCCAGGTATGTTTTTGATGACGGAATAATATTATAAAACGATGCAAAGCTAAAAAATAAGAAATGCAACCATAGATTTGTGTTCATGTTGACATTGAAGGTCCTATTTATAGCTACAAGAGAACCTTTTACATGATTCCTAGAGTTTTTCAAAAGTTAAAACAGGTGAACATAAATGTCTCACTTTCACAATTTCCCCATTCACTCACCCTCCAGTATGGATGGAGTTCTATGGTGATCCTTGTGTGTTTGTCCCAAATGAGAGTTAGCCCTTTGCTTGGCACTGAGACTATTATATAGAGTCCAACGGTGTGTATGGTGTAAAGGGGTTCTTGTTCCAGAGTCCAGCCACTTTGGAGTTGTCTGGTCACCTTCATGTCGCTCAGTGTCAGACTGACTTTGTTCTGAATGGGAAATGTATATAAATGCTTGTTAAAACACATTAATTTATATTAAGATATTCAACATGATTGGTTAAATAATAGGATATAAACACAGAGAATGGGTTTAGGTTTTAGGTTCATCACAGAAGAAGAACAACCCACCTCCACATCCAGAACGATGGTACGAGAACAGGTGAGTGCTTCATCGCAGCAGGGCACACTCTCTACTCTGACAGAGAAGGAACCATTTATGTTCCCACAGTAATCCTACCACAAAGTCAAAGAGATACTAAATGTTAAGCAAACATTAAAAATTCATCTTAAAATGCTCCGCCACAGTTTCGGGAACTCGCCTCCACGAGCCTGTACTGACAGTGTCCATCAAAGCGATACCATTTAGAATCAAAAGTCTGGTAATGTCCGTTTCCATAAACTTGGCACTTTCCTGAGCATGCCTTACTTTCGCAGCTCCACTGGCCCTGAACACAGGTGCTAAAACACAGAGGACATGATTGTTCCGGGATCTATGACACTGCTAGTGCAAATAAGACAAACCTAACTTGTGTGTAAATTTTCAGCAAGGTATAGGAACTTGATTTAAATTAATAATTCCTTAATATTGATAAAATGTCCTAGTTCCATTTGCAAGTTATTTCACTCATAACATGGGGAAATGTCTTGTTGTAAGTGAAATAATCTGCCAGTTGAACTGATACTTTTTCATCAACATTCAGGAATTATTTACTTTAAAATAAGCTCCTATATCTTGCTGAAAATTACTTGTAAGTTTTCACTCACAAGCGGATGTGTTACCATGTTTTACAGTCAGTTTTGACAAGCTCTCCCGCACCGAACACTTCTCCACTGTACACACAAGTGCAATTATTTCTGGGAACGCATCTCCCGTAGTGGTCCTCATAGAGATCCGGAGGGCAGTAACAGCCACTCTCACAGGTTGCATTGCCACCCTGGATGTGGTGTACAGGAAAAGAATAAGTCAAATTATTCCACAAAAAACTTTGCGAAACACTCAGTAAGGGTAAAGCTTACCAAAGGTTTACTGAGACTGCCGCAGGTTTTCTGAGCTGTGTTCTCTGCTGACTCGGAGCAGTGAACACAAACCTTCCCCTTACTGCAACCTAGGGATAAAAATGGGTCTTTATGTCAAATGCAAAAAAAATTACAAGAAAATGTTTGGTTTTTTTATTTAGACAAAAAGCACACAAGAGACCTACATATTACATACAGTCATTTGGGGCAATTTAATATATTTTTCCATTTTATTTAAGTAACTTTGACGGAGTATTAGGGCTATTGTAGACGGACATTTTTGCCAAATTCCTGAGTTCCAAAAGTAAAACTCAGAAACGAGATTATTCATATAATTTCTGAGTTTCAAAAGCCGAAAATGTGTGACTTTTAGAAATGTTCTCTGAGTTTCAAAAGTAGAAAATTATCGTCTTTGGAAATTTCCAAGTTTTTTTCTAGAAAATTTCTGAGATTAATCTCAAAATTTCTGAGTTTTTTTGTTGTTGTTGTTGTTGTTTTGACGCAAATTTACTCTTCTCTTTGTTTCTCTCTCTCTCTACAATGGCCTTGATACATTGTTATAAAAACAAGAGCTCTCCATTTCATTGGAATTAAGATATGAGAAATCATTTACCACAGTCCTTGGAGCAGTGCAGTTTTCCATCTTCACAAAGACTTCAAGAGAAATCATATTTGATTAGATATAGATCAATCTATTTCATATTACCACAAACACTGGAAGCACTCAGCTGCAAAGAAATCCTGTGTGCATGAACAGAGCTAAAATGTTAACTTAGATTCACAAGTTATCCCTATTTTCAGTAGCAACCAGGGGGCGCCAATTTCTTGTTGCCTGGTCTTGTATAATAGCAACAGGAAACTTGTTCAAGACAAACTGACAGGTAAGTTATGTATTTTTATGTTGTGTTTGCATAACTTCCCCCCAGCTCTGACCCTCCCTACCCGTTCCTAATGCCAACCTGTCTAAATCCATCAGTTCCCCTCTCCCTCTCTGCTTTTTTACAGCACCAGTATGTTGGCACTGTCATGGTGTTGCTAATGATGGGAAAAACTGTATCAAAGTTTTCGGTATTTTCATGGACTCACCACTGTTGTCCATCAATGATTACTGGTCCTGGGGGTGTCATGACACCACTGTGGGAACACATGCATTGCCCCTTTGGGATGCAGGCATATTCCTGGTTCAGATAGGTTCCTTCTGGACAGCCACAGCCCTCCGTCGGAGAATTGTCCAGCTCACAGCGGGGATCGTGGCCGGACAGGGAAAGGCATGTGCTGTTACAGGCCTGGACGCTGTAGGAGAACTCCTGGTTCTTGAGGCAATTCAGAGCTTCAACACAGAATTGTTGCTGGAGTTAAACCGAAATTCTTAATATCCTGCATAAATTTGGCATAAACATTTGCTGGTGTGGGATGTAAAGGGTGACAAAATGAAGACGTATGTTATTATCTTGCATCCAATGTGTTTTTTAAAGGCGTTACTCACTGCAGTTGGTGGCTCTCCTCCAGTCCCCGAGCTCGGCACCCAGAACGGCACAGGCTTTAGCGTAACTTCCCAAAGAAGCACACAAACACCGCTGCAGATTGTTGCCACAGTTACATGTTCTCTGGATGCAAGCCTGGAAGCAGTAATAGGTTATATAAACACACAGTCATTGTTAATTCGTCACCCTCAGCTGACATATTAACTCACTGGGAACGTCTTAAAGAATCTGTTGTTTCATAAAAACAGTCTTACCGTGTGGTGTTGATCGGTCGGGATGTAAGAGTGGCACCTGGCAAATATCCCATCTGGGTCATTCAGTACAGAGCACTTTTCATCTGCAAATATTTCTGCAAGCACAATGAAACAATATGAAGAGACATGTTGGCAAATTATTTGGTTTGTTCCTCTTGAGGTACAACATGTAATATATAATCTATGTCAGATTTGTTTAACTTATTGACTTCTTTTCCACGTTTTTCCTGGCGTTGTCAAAATTGGAGTTAAGGTAGTTACTTTGACAGTCTTAACTAGCAATGACTGTTTTTCATGTTACCAGTGTGCATTTTAGCAAAGGACAAACATGTCCTTGCAGAGCTAAGCTTGGCTCTTCATCAAGCGTGTTAAAGATGAACCCAGAGTGAAATGGGAATCCTTTTTGCAGTCACTTTCTCTCTGTTATAAACACCAGGGATTCTTCAGCTGGCTTTGCTAATTTCACATCAAAAAGTAGCTTTCAAGTTTATGTCAGCAGTTGTTACCGTTGTCGGTGTTGATGCAAGGGTTGGGGATGTTCTCTCGACAATCTCCCAAACTCCAGGACAGAGCGAAAAGCTTGGCAGAGCTCTCGATGATCCCGCTACTGGTGTTGAAGTCGTCTGTGGTGTCATTGTTTCTGTTGCCGCAAAGACCTGAAAGAATGTCAAAAACACATTAACATGCCTCAGCGGTTTTTTTTTATTTTTATTCTTTTTATTAATGCATTGTAAACGTTAGCTGGTAAGAGAACTGAGTGTGTTTGACCCCAACCTGAGATCAGACCAGAATGCAGCGTTGGTGGCATGATGTACAGCTGGATTTCAGGGAACACCTGGACTTGGAGCTTCAGACCAAATGGCGTACGAACTTCAACATACATCGAGGACTTCCAGAAAATGAGGAGTTGATCTGGGAGGTGACACAGATTAGCAGGTAATGTTATCGCTGGATAACGTGATTGTATTGGATGACCAGGTCCATTTGCATTTGTCTTACCAGACTGGTAGAGTTCAGTAATCTCTTGTTCTCCTACTTTTACCTTGCTTAGAGTGAATGTATAACTGTCCTAAAGATTGAAAGACAACATGTATATCCAAGGATTCTTTAAAATTGAACATTGACTTTTACTTAAGCATCTTTCCAAAGAGTTGCTTCCTAGTGTCCATACCTGGAAAACCTGTACATGTACAGCTTTCAAAGATGCTTCTGTTGAAGAAAACTCAACTCTAATTGACCAGTTAGGGCCCTGCAGGAGAGTCAGAGGTTTATGGTATTAGTTTAATCAGCCAACAACACTGAGAAATGAGGAGAGTCAGGAATCAACCTTACCTGTGATGCCATGTATGTGCATTTACCAGGAAGCGCAAATCGCTTGCCGTCATACGTTGTCACAAACTGTCCTTCAATGAGACATCTGGCTGGGCAGGAGTTTCCAGAGCACTGCCACCTCCCACTATTGCACTGACTGAGTTTGGAAGCGGAAAATTTAATACAAATATATATATAGGCTACATATATATTTATGCCTTAGTCATGCTTCAAAATCACTCATGACTTGAGCACAAGAAACGGGAGTTTCCGTTAAATGGAGTTAGTTTATTTTCCGTGTTTTTAGTTATTTTGACCATTCGAAGCACTTTACACCAGAACTATGTGTTTGTGACATAGATTGACATGAACATCAATAGAGTACTTAGTGCTTTGCCCAGGGGTACATCAACATGAGACAGGAGGATGCTGGAATTGATCCTCCGACCTTCTAATTGCAAGAGCCGTCTCATCAAGTACGTAATCAATTTTAGAAATGTCTTCAAAATGTATTCCCAGTGTCACCTGATCTACCTAATTTGTGTACATTGGGTTGTACAAACATCTTTTGTTCATTTGATTTCAAAAGCAGAAGTATTTTAACTAACTAATAGCATTTTGCTTAAATATACAAAAAAATTCTAATTGTTAAGGATGTGAACCTTTAGAAAGGCAGTTTCAGTTTTAGATTAACAACATATACCCTCAAAATAGCATATTACAATTATAATAGTAATATTCTCTCTCACCCTAATACTTGACATTTACAACTAGTTTGGACTGAGACTAGAAACTTTCTAAATTCAGAGGATTTTGCTACGAGTCAGTGACAATGCTTCATAGTGTCCAGATTGTCTGCCCACTCACCATGTTTGACACTTGGTGGTGCGAATGTATCCAGGAGAGTAGATCCTATCATTGAACACACAGGGACAACTGGAGAGACTCACACACTGGTATTCGCTGAAGTTATCGTCCAGAAACTCACCTATAATTACATTTTGTGGGGGAAAAAAACCCCTTTGAAAATCCAGACAACAAAACAGCAACTAAAAGACAAAACGTGGATGATAGTGTGTTGCACGCTCAAAATGGCGGTTCTGACCTGCGGGACAGACACAGGAACTGGTGGTCTCCAGGTTGGACAATCTGAGGTCTGGGTTTGAGCAGCTTGGCACGAAGGGAGAACCCTCTTCAACGTAAACCAGTTCTCCAGGACACGTTGGTGGAGCTGCACTCATCCACCAAAGCAGACAGAAGCATCACAAGATAATCATCCTTGACTATTTGGGTCAAATCCGGTGCATTGACGTTGTCATCACCTACCACAGTTGGTGATTGTTCTCCACAAGTCCCAAAGGCGACTGCTTCTTCCACACATAAGGGCAATCTCCTTGAAGAATGCGCATCTGACCTCGTTGTTGCCTTCGTAGTTGTAAATGTTTTGATCGCAGAGGGTGATGTACTTCGCGGTTGTGAACATCAGACATTCTAGTGCGTGTGAGAAGAACTCGCTGCAAAGCTGCAAATGTGATCAGAGAAACAGAATCAGCCTTATAGGTTACTCCATGGGTTTGTAAGGTCATAAATAGAAAAGAGTAATATATTGGCCGTCATACCAGGTTGAAAGGAGGAAGGAGATCCTGAAGGTAACAGGTGACGTCAGAAATCAAATACTCTTCCACTAGCTGCTCAACGTTGTCCACTTAAATGAAATGGTACATTGTTAGGACAATGAGTAAACCTCAAAATCTAAAAGAATTGATTTATTGGGTTGATGTTAACAGTATCTGGTAGCAGATGTATAGATTTGATGCACCTGAAAAACATGTTAGTAAGTATGTACTTACTAACTTACTAACTTACTTAAGCAATGTTAGAACAAATGGTACAACATCCATTGTGATACCATACCTATGTTTTGAATCGCGCAGAGTCCAGTCAGGTCAGAACTCAGTTCTTGGTCTAGCTCGACCTTCAAAATAAATCATAAAGACCCTTTAGAGGTTGTGTTTGAGAACATCTGAATGTTACGGATAATTGTTATGTATATGAACTTTGACCCAACAAAATTTGAGTAAATGTGATGTAGCATATCAAGCCTCATCATCAAGCTCATAATTTGGTCACTTAAAACACAACACCAAGCCACCTTTCGGTCACTGAGATGACAACATGATGACTCTAAAAGAAAACAACCAAATTATTGCAATGGTCCAGTCAAAGCACAGCCTTTAAATCAACTCAAATTATGTGGCGGGGGGGGGGGGCTTAAGAGAGATGTCCTTTTCCAACATTGTAAAGTAAAGTGGTCCCAAATTCCCTCAACATCAGAGACTGATAAGATCCAACAGATGACTGTTTCATGTTATTGCTGCTAAGGAGAGTTCCTAAGCAACTGAAGCAACTGCTTCAGCATTTAAACTTAGTTTGTGTGAAATAAGTTATGACTGAATGAGCAGATGCTACGAGCGACCAGCTGAGGACAGCACAGTGTACTGCCTTGTTGCTGAAACGTGCTACACAAATCAACTTGACCTGACTTGTGTTTGTGTGTCCATGAGTTCAGAAGTGCTCTCACCCAAACACTGACGAGTCCTCCTCCAGCTGCAGTCTGCCAGGTGACAGACAGGGGGAGTAATGAGCTCCTCAGCCTGGTGTAGATGCCGTACTGAAATATGTGCTGGTAAGTGTGGTCATACGGAAGGGAAATGCTGTCGACAGAATAAACCATAAACATCAGAGTAAAAAAAAAAGACTATTAATGTATTCTGGTCAAACATTACACAAATGTGACCTTTGGAGAGCATAATGGCCACAACTCAAACTCAGAGACTAATAAATGATAATGACCAGTCAGAGCTAATAATCTACTACTTCATATGTCTTAGGAGTTCCTGGTGCAGACTTGTCCACCCATGGCTAAACTTTCCAAAAGGCCATAGGATTTCCCCTGCATTGCTTCCTTGTTGGCCTTGTCCTTCAGCTCCAGATAATTGATTGGTAATTTCATTGGGTCATTCTTAGGTCAAGTATCTCTAGAGTCACTGATCCACTCACTCATTCTGTGGGTCAACTGGGTCATCAGAGCCATATTATCCCATGTGACTCTGTCCACTTTTCAAGATGAGAGATGAGGGTTAGGGTTTGTGTCTAAACTTGGGTGATTTAGTGTTACTACGGTCAACAAATCCATCCATTGACCCACTCAAGTAGTCATTAGGTAGAAAGTAGGACAGGTCAGGTAAAATTCATATTCTGCTTTTTTTATTACTGCTGTCAGTGAGACCACTATTGGTAAATATAAAGAAAAAGACTAAAAATAAAACTATCCCTTATATTAGTAGCATTTTGTAACACACAAAAAACTGTAAAACATTAACCTAAAAGTCACATGTGAAGCAATAATTCTTAAAAAAAAGAACAATAAAAAAACACTGAAGATAATATAAATATAACTTTATTTTCTTAAATAATCTTCCTTTAAATATTTAATACCAAATACAGGAGAGAACTGATTTTTTTTATATTTTTTTTGTAATAACTGAACTGTTACAAACTGTATCGTTTTCTCTTTTTCTCTATAGCAAATGTATACTGATATATTAATAGTTCGTTAATTTTAGTTAATAGTAGTAGTTTTGGTGACTTAAGACAGTAAAAAATAAAAAAGTTTGATTTCAGTTGCATTTGACAACATATTTACTGGAGACAGAGGGTTTCTAAGGCCTGTTAAACGGAAAAAGCTTTCAGACATACTTCAATCAAAGATTATACATCTTGCATTACAGATTTAATTAGCAACAGGACAATCTTTAGCTGCCATATCACTAAAATGTCCACCATTGATGAATTGCTACCAACCTTGGCTGTTTAAAACGAAAAAATATTGGCCCGGATAAGTGTAATACACAATTTATTGATAAAGCAAAAAATCTGTGTAGGACATGTGGTCAGACCTTTTCTTCTCCACCAGGATGGTTCCGTTCTGCACAACAGTCTTGACCTTGTTGATGATGATCTCGAGGAGGTTCAGCAAGCCGTTTTGGCCTCGCCGTATGGTGATGTCGCACTCCACCCGGTTGTGGGTGAAGCGGGCGAAGGTGAACGGACAGTTGGAGCGCACGTAGAAAGGCGAACCTCTGAAAGCCTTGATGACCCCACTGCCGAATGTCTTGCAAGTATCTAAACAACAGGGTTGTCAGCGGTTACGACATAAAACAGTGTACATATTCAATCACCTGTGGCATTGTAATTCAAGAAAAGCAATAAAACAGTGATAGATATTTTTCGCTTTCACAATGATACTTACATTTCAGTGACTCAGTTGTTCCCAGAGATTCACCTGCTCTAAAAACTACAAGAGAAATAAAGAAAGGAGGTAACAGTAAATAATAATTATACGTGATTAATAACAATAATAATGACGGAAAGTCATTTAGGATTAATCGATCTGATATTGACTCAGTACTATGCTGAATATGAATCAGTACAGTACTAGTTTGTACAATATGATATTTTCTCATACTTCTAGAATAGAAATGGGTTATTAGTTTAACATTTACCAAAATGGTGGAAACAAAAAATCTAGAGAATGTTTTGAGATATTTTAAAGAAAACATTAATAATAAAATTTAAATAATAAAATGAACTTACTTCATACAATTGTGGGGAAAAAAGTTTCTGAAAGTTAAATGGACTAATAATAATAATAATAAAAACGGAACAAAAATGGGCACTTTTACCTGAAGCTGAGAAGAAGCAGAGAGCCAGCAGCCATCTCTTTGAGTCCATGATGCCTGATGCTTCCTCTCTGCAGGGGAGTGCAGAACACCTGGAGGACCTGCTCATGCAGCTTATATGTCGTCTCTGCCTGCACCACCTCCTACATCAACGCCCGTCACATGAACGTGTGCATCACCCAAAGTTTAACTTTGTGTCATAAAGTAGCCAGGAAACTGACGGCAGTGACAGAAACGATTGTACATGCTGAAACGCTGGTTTAATATTAAAGTACATGCTTGTTACATTTTTTTTGTTAATACTTTGTTGGAGGACAGGAGAGTTTAGCAACCTAACAGGAAAAACTTTGAAACTTTCTTCTTCATTCTTTCTGTGAACATATGAATTTAAATCAACTGCTATTGTCAAATAAAATCATTTTATCTGTTTTTTTTTTTTGAGAATACTGATGGAGGGTGAACTTTAGAGAAATTCCCAACTTTATCTACACTAGGTAACATATTAAGTCTTGTATCATGAAGGAAGAAGGATCTTAACTTTTAGCAAACACCGGCCCTTTTGTTAACCCTGCAGATTAACAAAAAGACAAAGAGAAAAGGGGATATGATGGGGCTTGTCCAAGGCACCTGAACCAGGACGGAGTTAATTATTTTTCAATGGCATCGGGGTGTGAAAGCAAAACGTGGTGAAAAGGCATGTTATCATGAAGCCTGGGAAGAGTTTATGGTAACTGAAAACCAACATGTAGAAAGACAAAAGGTGTGCAACATTAAAGCAAAAAAGAAAAAAAAATCTGATATTTAATGATTTGGTTAAATACTGTTGGTTCAGCTTTGTCTTAGTATTTATTATATGCAGAATGAAGGTTTGACAGGTGCATGGATGCACCAGACCCATACAAAGGTGTTCACACCCTATTGAATTTTTTCACATTTCTTTACATCAAAACCTCAAACTAAAATGAATTTTATTGAAAATTGTTGTGATAGACCAACATAAAGCAGAGTAAAGTTGTGAAATGGAAGGAAAATGACTGATGCATTTCAAAGTTCTTTAAGGATAAAAATCTGGAACGTCTTAGCCTCCCAGAGGCAAGACTTTGCTTTGAACCATTCTTCACTGCAATTACAGCTACAAGTCTCTTAATAAAGTATTACTTTATTTTTAGTAATAAAGTGATATTACTTTATTACTCAGAAAGTAATAAACTTTATGTTCAGGTGAGATACCAGGCCACTCAGACTAGTGATGAGCTTTATTACATTTTAAATTGATAGTCTTATATCATGGAAATGTGTTTAATTATTGCCTAATTATTTGTTTTGTTCGCTCCTGAAAGTTTCAGCTTTCCCGAAACTTTAATGTGTGATACTTATCCAGTCCGGTAGGGGGCAGCAGTTTTCTGAATTTTACCAAGAAAGCAGAATGAAACCTGTTTGCCTCGAGTCACAGCAGCTTTGCTTGTTGTCCTCATAATGAATTAAAGTCATTACTGTCAAAGGGAAATGGGGGTAAAAATAAAATTAAATTAAATCAAAACAGCAGAAAGGTTCAATATAATCACTTTATGTTATTTTATTAATGTAATGATCTTTAATAACGCTTGTAATTCAGCGGCTATTTTCAGCATGTCATATTATTGATCGAGCTGGAAAGCATCAGTCTTCATCGTGACCCTCCCCCCCGCCCCCCGTCGCCACACCACGTTTCCAAAACAATACTTCCTTACGTCATGCCTACGCCGCTGGTGACGAACTAGTCCACTACACTCCTCCTATCCTATCCTGCCTCACCTTTCCTCATCACTCCGCTCCAACTCTCCCATCAGGACCACGGAGATGTTCCGCGGTGTCGAAAACAACACAAAGGACGAACTTTACTCGTTTCGCACTTTCGAGTGCTTTTAAATATCCACTTCGGTTGAACTTTAGGGAGAAGGGAGGTGGGAGTTTTTGTCTGTTGAGTGTGCTTTTCTTTTTTTTGTTTCTGTGTGAGTGTGTGTGGTCCCTTTCTCTGTAGGAAAAACATCACAGATATAAGTCAGCTCTATCCCCGCTGTGTGTTGCGCTTCCATATGTCGCGAAAGCGGGTCGACCATGACTACACCCTGCGGAGCATGAGCAACCTGATGGGCGAGCGCTGGAAGAAAGTCAACGACGGAGGCGAGCGCAGCCTCATCAAAGCTCCGTCCAGCGGCAGCATCAGCAGCCAGGGCGCCGCCGCATCCTCCTCCTCCTCCACCACCGCGGGCGCATCAGCCCCTTCCTCCGCCGCCGCCGCCTCTTCCTCCACCACCAACACCGGGGACTTGGAGCGGGCTGCCCGCAAGCAGTTCCAGCAAGATGTCACTCCAGCCTTCGTCTACGTCCTGGCCGTGTTCTCCGCTCTGGGGGGCTTTCTGTTCGGATATGACACCGGGGTGATCTCCGGCGCGATGCTCCTGCTCAAGAGGGAGCTGGACCTGAGCGCCATGTGGCAGGAGCTGCTTATCTCGAGCACCGTGGCCGCGGCAGCCCTGTCCGCCCTGCTGGGCGGCTTCCTGAATGGGCTCTTCGGGCGCAGGGTGTGCATCCTGCTGGCCAGCTTCTTCTTCACAGTGGGGGGGATCGTGCTAAGCTCCGCTCCCGGGAAAGAGGCGCTCCTGGCGGGGAGGCTGATCGTCGGAGTGGGCTTAGGTAAGATGCGAGAAACATGGAGAGTTTAGATGGAAATTACCACAAGAAGCGCAACTTTAAAGACTCCCGAAGTTGTTACACTTTAATGTTTTGGGGGGTTTTTACCACATGTCTTAATATACTGATTATTAGTTTACAATATCTTGCAAAAGAGGCGTATTGGTGCGTTTGTCCACAATAAAACCACAAAGTTTACTGTATTTTATTGGAACTTCATCTTAAAACTTAAATCTTCTCCTGTCAGTTGAAATCCAAACATAGTTATTTGACCTATTTGACCAATTGTCGCCATGGTGGTGGCAGCATCATACTGCGGGGATGGTTTGCCTTGAGCAAGTTGTTAGAATTGTTGGGAAGATGGATGGAACAGGACAATCTGAGATCTGCACTACCTTAATTAGATATTAGATGCATTTTTGGATTGAACTGAAGCAAATTATAACTAAATACAGCTGTTCACTTTTTGTTTTTGTCAAAAAAAAAAAAAACATCAGGTTTAAAGGTGTAATAATGCAGCATTAGTGACATCTAGTGGTTTAAAGTGCAGATTGCATATAAGCCAAAAACGCAGGTTTGCGCATCAACTTAAAGGTGCAATAAGATCGATTTGGTGCCATCATGTGGTATGAATTGCACATCGTACATAAGCGAAAATTCCACACTGATACGTTTTTCCAGATGTTTGGTTCGACCCTATTGTTCAGTTATTCTTAACTCATTTACATGTTTTGTAAAACATCAGGTTTTCAAATCAACATGAAGGCTCAGAGTTTTTAGTTTAGGTTTATTTTGTTAGTTTCACATGAGAACAGTTTGCACACTTTTACCTTACTCTTCCAGGAGTTACAGAGTCTGATGTGATCCAAAATTGCATAATTAGATATGTTAGTTGCAGTTCCAGGTCTTAGTTTCAACATTTTTAAACTGTAGTAACAGTTTTGCAATATGGCTGGTGGGACAGGAGATTAGTCGGATGCCTCCAGTTCTTCTAAGGAAATTAAATACCATTTTGTGTGTAATTACATACTATTGGAACTCTGTACCTGGTTCATGCCAAAAAAAAATGCCTCAAATGTTACACAATAGAACATTTACAGCCCCTCTGTTACATTTTTCTCTTTAGTACCATCACCATTGTGATAATTATTCCTTCTTATTTGGTGACATAATTTTAACTAATAAACGTGATGTCTGATGTTCTAGTCTAGGTTGTCTTTGATTTCTCTCATTATTAAAATCCTGATTCTGGGCAGGAAAAAAGTCCAGTTGATGGCGGGAAACAGCTGCCACTTTGCCACACCAAAATAAATAGACTGTGCAAGCATCAAATTAGAAAGATTGCTCTCATGAAGTAATTATTCAACATTTTCAAAATTGATTCTCTCTTCTTCCCCCGTAACCTCCTGAATACTAAGATCAGGGCAGACTCCATTAAGAGTCCTCTCCAAAGTTTCCTCCATTTACAGCTCTTAAATGAATTAGTTGAGCCTGACAGGCGGCAGTAAGTTCTGGCTGACCTGGCCAGGTTGGCATCATAACGAACCGTATCCGAGAGAAAAACGGCGTTTTGTGAGTGAACTGTCACGAGCTCAGCTGTATGCAGAGTTACAGCTCTGTTCTGGTGGTGTTCAGTCAGCCGTACCATTAGGCACAAATTAGAGACTTCTCCTTTTTCTCCCTGGTCTGCTGCCATAGATGTTTTTACACTTACCGGTGATAAATAAATCAGGTTTATTTGATTAGTGGTTGATTCGAAAACAAACAGTAATAGTAAGCATAGTTTTTACACACTTTATTGACGTCTACGCAAAGACAAATAGTAATAATCTAAGAAAAAAAAAAAACAGAT
>NW_015113441.1:33111-42644 GCF_001443285.1 Poecilia latipinna | reverse complement strand
TCCAACACTGAACAGGTGTGTGGTCTCAGCATGAGCTCACAATAAGTCAAACTTTCACTCACTTAACAGAGCTACAAAACAAGTATAACAAGACAATAAATTCTTTAATAATATTTACGTGTTATCTAAAAAAAAAAAAAAAAAACTTTACTCTTCACCCTCATAAAATGGATTCCACCGGAACCTTAAAAAGATGTTCAAGCCGCCGAGGAATCTTGTTGACCCACACTTCTCACCAGTTGGTGGCGGTAATGCGCACCGGAAAATTGTTTGAAAATCACAAGAAGAAGAAAGACAACAATCGTTTAGGCTTTACACCCATAGATATATATATACATAGACTTATGTCTATGTTTACACCAGGGGCACCACTGCTTTACACTATGAAAAGAAGAGACAAATGTAAGTATTTTGCACCGCCCATCTATAATATTAATCCACTACAACTAAATGTAAATGTTTATTAGATAATTACTTGTTAGCTTTACATAAATTAGCCACTGACATAATTGTTTTGTTTACATGACAAGAACTTCGAGGAAGCTGCAATAGCTCAACTACAAACAGTAACATTCAAATCCCCCAACCTGATTCCTAGAGTAACAATTTAATTAATGCAATCATATGGTCAAATAATTAATGTTAAATTTGCCAAGACAAGTAATGAAAACAGAAACATGGTTTTAATAAGGCCACGTCTGTATTACTACTATTATCTTTTTTTTCTTTTTTTTTACCTTTGAATATATGCTATTATAATTTTCAAAAAAAATGATTTTTGATTTTTTGAAATATAATCTATATGCCATAAACATGGAAGATATTCGTATTTAAGGAGCTAGCACCTTAAAGTGTACAGTCAGCTTTACAAACAACAACTTCTGTCTTATCTGCACTAAACCAGAGTAAATCTTTTCCCATTCAAGTATTTATTTCATAGATACATTCTCTCATTAACCGTAATGCAGTTTGGTTATGTGGTGACACAGAGATTTCTTTGTATTGCTGTTATAGTGCTGCATTATCTGATAGAGAAAGAACATTTAGATTAGTGAATAAAAGTGGTCAGACAATGGAGCCTTGAGGAGCCCCACTATTGATCCTTGTCCATCTAGTTGTATAATTGCCAAGTGATACAGTCTGTGATGTAAAATCTGAACAGCTTTGTGCTGCACCAGTCTATCCTACATGCTTTTAATTTTTTTGCAGTCAGTATGTTCTGATCAGCTGTGCTGCATTTTCGAAGACATACAATTTGCAAATCTGAACTGTTTTGTGTGTTTTTGTTGTCTTAACAGTTGGTACAGAAAAAAGGGAAGTCAATTCTGCTCCAGTTGAAAAGTAAATGTGGTAATTATGCTAATAGTTGAAGAATACTTATGAAATGAATAGTGCAAATGGAGCAGATACGCTTACACCTGGTCTGATTGCTGATATGTGGAGGGAACTAACCATCTTGGTTGTTCCAGCCATTGAATTGTAAGTGGCTCTGTTACCGTAAGGACCCCCGCCCCCTCTTTCCAGCGTCATCCAACAGAGTGATCTTCATTAAGCCGAACATACGTGAGCCAGGCCCTAATAGATAATGAGACGAATTCTGGGAGCGCAATTAGCCGCAGGAGACACTGATAAGACAAACATTTTCCATTGGCTTCAATTATCCTCAAAACAAGCCTGTCACTTGTAAGCCGTCCTCTAAGCATTTTTGAACTGAACTCTGTGGAAAAAGGTCAGGGAAACTGTTTGTCAAACCAAGAAAGGCCATGCTCTTTAATGCCACGATTCCCTTTTTTTTTTTTCTTTTTTTTTTTCCGTACCGAAGACTGTGCTACGTCTGCTGCTGCCTGGGTATTGTTGCGTTGACCTTTGCCCAAGAACACGGGGGTTGTCTGAATCGGCAGTAGTGAAGCAGAGGCTCAGGATTATGGGACTTGTCAGTTTCGATTTAATTAAGTTGCAGGAAGATGTTTCAGACAGAGCTAAAATAGTATTTCTGTTTAGCTGTAGGGGGAAGAAAAAAGGTGGTTAAATTAACTGCATTTTTAGACGATATGGGAGTTAATTTAAGGAAATTCTTAAACTTTGTTATAGAAAAGTATTGGATTCTTCAGGCCTGCAGGTATCAAAAATAATAAAAGAAATAGAATATTGAATCTTTTATCTTAAAGATTAAACCTTAATCTTTTACCCCTTCGAACTGAAGATACTTGCATGGCACACATCCATCCTAGAATTGTGACAAACAATTTGTAGAAACCCTGTAGAGCTGAAATCAAATATTGAGTATTTTATGAATAATCTTAATGTGTAAATGGTTGTAAAAACATACAATTTCATTCATTATAGCTGGCATGTTACATTACGTCATATATTTTTTAAGAATAATTCAGAGCCAGCCAGGTTTGACACTCTTGAAAATGCCAAATGATACAGAATATATAATGATGAGGAGAACAAAAAACAAAAACAAAAAAACAATGTGAGGCTGATGTAATGGGAGACTCATAGTTTGGCAATAGAACAGGTTTCTGTGTGTGTTTTTGCAATGTGGTGGAAATTGATTTAAGGTGTGAGCTGGTTGATGATGAACCAGTGGGTCCAACAGATGCCATGTTGAGTCAGCCCACTCTGACTACTGGCGCTTAAATGCTTTTCACAGCTAACTGCTTATTTTTAATGTCAGAAAATGGCTAAAAATAAATAAATAAATGAAACAGGTGTTAAAAATGAAAATCAGCTCATGTTCTGCGAGACTTAATGTTAACTGGTGAGCAAACATAAGCTATCAGCTTCAGTAAACGTGCTTTTACTACTTACTGCTTTATAATTATGTACCAATCATCAAACCTCCTTTTGATGATTAAATACAAGTTATCAGCTGTATTAAATGATGACCGAATGAACAGATAATTCTCACATTACTAAACGTACGCTAACTCATAAAATATAACAAGAAGAAAGCCTCTTAAGGCTAAAGAAAATGTGTGAAACACTGAATCTGATTCCAATGGATTCAGGACGGCAGACTTTTACTTGACACTCGGTGTCAACCAAGTGAACAGAAACAGCTTGAGCTTGTAGAGTGTTTATTCCCAAACAGAACTGCATAAAGAGCGGTTTACAACCAACACCGAACTCCGTTTTTTTAGTTTCATTTTCCTGTTTAGGGATATGCCCCCTCCGCCATTTTTGTTTCTCTTACTGCTGGCTGACCAACGCCGCCCTCTTCTGGATGGCGGCCAAACTACAACACTAAAAGAAGGTCTGAGCGAGGAGATGCTATTAGCTAATAGATTGGACCTAATTTTAATCTAACAAACCATTGATCGACAATAAGCAGAAGTATACATCTTTATGCCAGAATTATGAGTTTTATTCAGTTGCTTAGAACTGAATAAGCAACTGAATATTCAGTTGCTTATTCTGTTGCTGCCCAAAGAAGGCACAGACATACACAGACAAGACGACATTTGCACTGATGCTCTCAATGAAGGCAAATTTGCCTGTTGGGGATAGCATAGTGAAGACCTTAAGTTTTTTTTGTTTTAAATAGAAGCAGTTATTTCATGTCGTTCTTCACTTTTCTTTCTCAATTTAAAGTATTCCAGTAGAAACTCCCCATCGCCTCAGTTAGCGGTTGCCATTCCAGCCACAGACAGAAAACTCACAGAGCCTAAAAAAGAGAGGCCGTTTGACTGTATAATGACGCTGTTTGGCTAAATTATTATGCAGCACTTTGCACATGCTGATGTGTTTTGTCGCCGCAAACGGTTGATTGGTGTGAATAAAAGCAGCCACGTTAATTACACTACGATAACGTTTCATTACCAGGAGGCTTTCTAATTAATAGGTTTGGTTTATGTAATGAAGTGTGAAGTGTCGCCTTAACCAAGCGAAAGCCGCAGTGGACGCTTAATGAGGACTTTGTTTATCTGCGAGTTAAACTGGAACGGTTACCATTTAAAAAAAGAACAATAAACAGAGTCAAATCGTCAAAACAAATAATTTTGTCCTTCCGTTGCATTTTTATCCAAACATTCTTGTTTCTCACTCGAGATCAGAGCGTGGAGGGCTTTGTGAAATATCTCCTTCATTCAGATCAAGTGAGTCAGCGCTGAGTTCTGCGTTTCATGCCTACAGGCCGCCTGCAGAAGGCCGAGACAGATACTTTGGTTTAAGTGTGCCGTGCAGCTTTGAGGCTCAGCCTGACCAGGCGGTGGCTTTAAAATCTGTGTGTGTGAGTGTGTGTGTGTGTGTGTGTGTGTGTTTGTGAGGGAGACTGTCTTGAGCTGTCCTTGGTGCTGAACAGAGAACTCATTAAAAACAAACCAAAAGCAACAAGTTTTTTGTTTGTTTTTCTAAGGAATTTATATTCAAGCGAGTGCTGTTAAGCTACTTTTTGGAATTCTTCAGTCCTGCCGGTCAGCCGCAGTACGCTGATGAATGACAGCGCTCCATGTTTTTACTTTTAAATGCGATTTGAATCGTAAAAGTGAGCAGATGTGTCTGACTTTTGAAAGTTGGCAGTGCGTGATACGTTCTTCTCGATATAAAAAACTAATCCAGTTGTTTAACTTGATAGTGTTTCTTCATTGCAAACAGACAAAATGGCAAGAGAAAAAAAAGTAGAGTCGGCCATTGGAGTGGAGTTTCCTCCTTGACTCTTGACTTTGAAATTAACAACCTACAAGAAGGTACTAAACATGTCATCAACAGCATCAGCTTCAGTTACAATATCTGACAGTAAAGCTGTAACCCTACAGCCTGCAATTCTTTTTTTTTTTTTTATAGTTACACTGAAATAAACCTGTACAGGATTTATTCTCTCTGCTGCCAACAAGCATTATCTTTACGATCAGACATGTTTTCCCCGCCACCACCTGTAGCTGGACGTGCTGTTGAGATGATTTATCTCTCACCAAATGTAACAACATCAGCCGTTCCGTCACACCAGCAGACAAATGGGCTGTTGATGACAGCAGACGAGGCTTTGATGGGAACATGTTGGTGACTCAAAACTTAAGCAAAGCAGACAAAACAGGAAAACATGAAGGCAAGTCAAAATCAGGTCATCACTGCCGTTTCTTTTTTCGTTTGCTGAATGCGTACTCGCAAGTAAAACTAACAAGACACTAGCCCTGTCTGGCATGACCGGAGTCATCATGTCTAGATGCCTTATTGCCAAAAGTTGCTGTCGTGTTGGAAGAAGTTTGCCCAATATAAGGAGGTGACAGGAGTGTGTAAAAGTGGCAGAGCTTATACTTAGTCAGCATTTCTTACTGTCAAAGCGAGCATTGGTACTGCAGCACAGCTATCTGTTACATAAAGCTAGAAAAGTAGATCCTTCAAACCACTGAACTGGGAGCCCATTCTTTAACCCTTCTAGGACAAACGTGCCGGCGACAACTCAGCTAAATTTGCAGTACCGTAATTCCACGACATTTTGCACTATCTGAAAAATTCCAACTATTTCTGAAAGGATCGATGTTGGGCTTTTCAGATATCAGGTTATTACGGTAATTTGACTCCCGCCGAAGCAGGGACTATGTTTTTCTTCGGTTTAGTGATGTGACACTCTTTCAATAGACGTTTAATATTGAGCGTTCCAGTTGTTATGGATAAATGGGCAAATATATTTACTCACAGGACATTTAAAGAACTTCATACAACTAAAATAAGCAAAAAACACCCAGGTGGAGATTTGAAACTTAGGACTCAGAGGGTTAAAAGTCAAGGGATATTTTATTTGAGATTTTATGTTGCTTGCAACTTTGATGTCAGATGGTTTCCACATTGGAGCTCTGAAGCAAACAAGTGTTTGATACTTGTTGTGCCATTGTTTATTGGACATTTGACAATGAAATAATGATGTAATCATGTATGGTATATCTTCCTAATAAAGCCAACCAACATGATCAATGTATTTGACCTTAAGAGCTCTTCAATATTTAAAATGTGTAATCCCATTGGCCAGATTATCAAAACAAGATGGGTCAGAGACTCAGATCCGGGTAAATGTCAAGAGTGATTGGCTGCCGATGAAGGAACTTATTCAAATAGTCTTTTTCCAGTTTATGGGCGAAAGTTTGCCAGCTCTGTTCAGAGCCAATTAAACTAATGCCAGAGAACTCGGGACTAATGCGATGCGTTTATTACCAAGGCAATTCCATCACCACGGCAAGGATAATAAGGAAAAAACAATGTGTGTTCACAGTTTTGTGTGTGTGTGTGTGTGTGTGTGTGTGTGTGTGTGTGTGTGTGTGTGTCTTAAAAGCTAAATGAAGGTCAGAAACTCTCTTTATGTCGAGGTTTGCCATCAACAGAAGCTATAAAGCTGTTGGTCGATGGGCATCTTCTCGTTGCTAATAGCCAAGGTACCCGAGGGAAACAAAGTTAGGAATGAGAGAAAAACTGTTATGGCTGGAAGTAATATTGAGATTTTTATAGGTTTAAAATTGTTAACTTTAATACAAGATTATGTATCGATCTTCTTGAGATCTTTACAAGGTTTGTCTAAGACTGAAATTTAATAGAGGAAGGAAAGACGAGTGAAAAAAGTATTTTCTTTTTCACAGCACTAAGCCTCTTTTTCAGCCTCTTTTTTTAAACCTTAGGTAGCCCTATGGGTCAAATTTAGCGTGATCCTGATCAACACATGAATGCATCTGCAGGTATGTGTGAACAAAAGATGTTGGATTTTATAGGGTGCATTCACACTGGCCTTGTTCAGTCCACTTTAATCGGTTGTGGAGCTGCAAATGTGCAGTCGGACTCTGACAAAAGTGAACTCTGGTCCAAAGACCTAGGACTGAAGTGAACTCTGATGTAGTTTGAATGTAGATATAGGTGCCAAGCAGAACAGAGAGCGCTCCAAAACCAGGAAGCAGACTATAGCCCATAGCATTCTGGGTAAATGCAACCAAAACAAACCCACAAGTCCAGCACTGGCGGGAGAAATGGCTTGTGATCTTTTTTCCAAAGACGAAAGAGAAATCCTACAACTGCTAAAATTTGACACCGCTGTGCTTTTGTTTACATTGGAAGAAGGAAGTTGTGCTCAGCGTCTTCTTCGGAAGATTTTTTCAGTGGTTCTTGCTGCAGCGCCACCACAGGCGAGGAGTTGAACAAGTTTTTCTAAAGGATTTGTTTTGTTTGACACAGTGCTAAACGAAAGCGAACTGCAACGTTGCAATTTTGATCCCCAATCTAATCGAGTCTACCGGACGATCACTTGTGAAAACGCTGCACTTCATACACATCTTTCTTCATAAAAAAAAACGTAGCTGATTGCTGAGGTATTGCACACTTTGAGTGTAGCTATATACCTGTGTGTGTGTTATCAGGCACATGACAGATCAAGATTACTCTCCTCCTAAATTCTAAGCTTGTCTTCCATGTTTTCTCTTTTCTTGCTTTCATTCTTGTTAACTTTAGTCTCGGATCTTTAGCTGTCTTCCTAAACCTTATGAATAGATTTCCACCATGTTGTCCTGAGCAGACAAGCTTTGTGTTAAAGTGTTTAATTAGATTCCGATAATGATCTGCAGCTCGCATTTCCGCCATCAGACATTAACAAAGATAAAAGCTGCGCCGCAATTCCTAAAATCATGTTTATGCAATCAGAGGCTCACTCAGAAACTATCGTTTTTATGTAACCGAACACCATCCTGAAACTTGACTACACAGCATTGTTGTTGGGGATCCTTTCTTCCCCCCTCCCCTTTTTTTTTTCTTTTTGTCGACCAACTCAATGTTTCTGATGTTCTGTACGTGGAAGTTTTTAATCAGCACTTAACAAAAACACACAAAAAAAATCTCATGCATGTACGCCCTTCTCTTGGTTATTGATTGGCCTTCCTAGAGCTGCCACAGTGTGGTGCAAGCTTGGAGACAGTGTGGCTGGTTCCCCCTGCTGCAAGAGGTCTCCATGGCAACGGCTAGCCACGTAGTCATGGCGGCAGTTTAGGGCAGGGTGTTGGCAAGAGGTAGAAGAGGGGAGGAGACAGAGGGAGGAGGGTGCAGAAAGCTCTGGCTCTCTATTAATAGAGAAGCCTGCTGCAGAGAGCATCAGTCTTACGGCACACTGCCAGCCCCAAACAGACTGTTCGGAGGGTTATGTCACCATAGTGTGTGATTTTTTTTTTTTTTTTTAATAGAAATGTTTTGGCTTTCTAAATGTTCTCCCTATTTAGGATCACTGTATGAGTATCGTGTCAAGGTTGTGTTAAATAAGCAGGGCTGTGTGTAGGTTCAAGGTCTATGAAAACGAGTTCAGATAGTTTAAAGCCAGCACTGCCAGTCGATTTAAAAGACTGTAACCAGATGAATCACACTCTAGCACTGTGATTAATCACTATGCTCTACTTTATAAGTTTGAAAAATTCTTTTTTTATTGACTCAAACCAAACATGTCAGTTTTCCAGGTCGTCATATTCAGGAAGGTTTAAAAAGATGCCATTTTGTTTCAAACGTAATTTAGAAATGCTGACTGGTCTCTCTTCGGTGGAAGGATAATTCATGTTACAGTGAGTAGGCTACATACTACCTTGATTAATCCAAGCGCCTTTTTTTGTTTGTTTTTTTCAAAGAATTTTTTCGGCACAAGTGATCTTTATTTCTCTGTGAGCAGCCAGGGGCAAAAGACATGCGACAAAGGAACAGACGGTGGCAGTCTGACTTGGGACAAAACTGAGATTCAGCTTCAAAATAGTGTCCAAAGAACACAGCAAAAAACAAAACAAAACAATTTCTCTCCAAACTCCGAAGCTTTGGGTATGACCGCCACCATGATGGCTCAAAGTGATCCAGAAGATCTACACGAGTACATGCTAACCGCGTCTGTGAACAAACAGAAAAGCTTCCTCCGCTCGTCATGCTGATTCTCTGTTCCTCCTGTAACTCCTGCTTTGTGTCTCCTTGTGTAGGGATCGCCTCCATGACGGTGCCCGTGTACATCGCCGAAGCCTCTCCGCCGCACCTCAGAGGTCAGCTGGTGACCGTTAACACCCTCTTCATCACGGGAGGGCAGTTCACCGCCAGCCTCATCGACGGCGCCTTCAGCTACATGCGGCGCGACGGATGGAGGTCAGACTCAAATGTTCCCTCTCTGGCCTTTGACACGACGTCAAGCGACTTCGGATGAGATTTGTTGCTGCGACACATGAAAACGTTACCGTTTAAGATGGCAACATGCTACTTCCTTTAGAGGCAATGCGGGACGACAAAAAGACACTTTTTCAATCTGTCGTTAAAGCAGCACATTCCTCTCTTCTTTGCGTTCTCATTTTTATCAAATGCCTCAGCTTAAATGCCAGCATATGCACAGAGGAGTTCATAACATTTACTAACAGCAGCCGCGTTGTGCAGTTAAAAGACACAACTCTCCACCATCTGTCCTGTTGCGTTTTTATCATACGTTTATCATCTGTTTGCATCTTCTCCGGTTGTCAGACTGAATGGAGCTTTAAGCCTTATAGGATGAGCGATGCTATAGATAAAAGCAGCCCTTTTATATATATATATATATATATATA